>NC_142312.1:27529393-27680909 GCF_054855325.1 Carica papaya | reverse complement strand
ATGTAGTTTGAATTAATTACTTCATGAAGTAATAAAAACTTTGTAACGACCCTGAACTTAAAAGGATATTAAGTTATGAATTAAATGCGCAAGCAAAATAATAGAGTTTAGGGTTTACATTCCTTACCCAATAATTTAGAATGCCCAATAGGATTACAGGAATGATCATTCTAAAAGAACAAACAAAATTAAGAAAATAAATAAAAAGCAATATGCTGAGCATTCTAGGACTACCTTCACTAACTTTTGAAGGGAGTTCGGGTGGTGAATTATTCACAACCCTCTTATTGATCAGGATCTGGGCCTTGGTCCTCTTGATCTAAAATAGTTAATGAAAGGGTGAGCTACACTAGCCAGTAAGAATATCACACTACTCACCAATACAGAAACTGAAAGTTAGTAAAAATCATAAAAATAAACATGAAACTCGTGATTTAAGTAAATTTATTTATCATAAAGAAAATTATTTATTACATATATTTACCGTTGCGAGATTTTCAAAATCGACCTATAGAGACAATAACCCAAATAACATTATAATCTCATATTTAAGTGAGTAAGAACAATATCTTTTCCTTTTTATTTGTCTATTGGTATTCCTGAGAGCCTATAGGGATATTTCACTACGCGTGAACTAATATCCAATATTGTCAACCAACCGGCCGTCCCCATACCCTGTCCGGTATGAGCGCTAGAAATATCATCCATCAATACCCCAACCGGTATGAGAGTGAAACGGGCCGTCTCCATACCCCGTCTGATATGAGTGCCAAAATTATAATCCCTCAATACTCCGTCCAATATGAGGGTGAAACAGGTTGTCTCCATACCACGTCCGATATGAGTGCAAAAAATACCAATCCTCGATACCCCATCCTGTATGAGACCATGTTCACGGTAGAATTTTCTATGTACCCGGTCCGTCCACCATCACCTAGAATATTTAGTAAAGCTACCATTCATTAATTCACATGGCCAATCAATTTTTTATTTGTATATTAATTACCAATTTCACAAATCAACTGTAAATCATGTAAGACAAATAATATATATATTAAGAAAACACAATTGAACCAATTAATCATTTTAGTATATCAGCATGTATTTAAAGTTGTAAATTTAACAATCAGTTAAATATGACAACAAATAAATGACTAACCGATTTTCAGCTCCATTGATAATCTGTAATTATTCTCAAAGTTTTCTACATTACACAAAATACCATATTACCGATTATTAAACTTCAGTTTCATAACAGAAAATAAGGTGATGGATTCTTACCTAAATCGGTGTCCAAAATACTGAACTTTCTACTGCGCCTACTAGCAGTCTCCAAATTTCCTGAAATTTTCTGTGAAGATTAAAACACGCTTCATGTACCTAAAAATACCCTAAAAAAAAGCCAAAATCGATGTTAAAAACTATTTTCGGGTAATTTCATAATTCCAGCATGGCGGCACTGCCGTGCTCTGGCGACGGCCCCGGCTTGGTTGTTTTCGGTTAATTTTGGCCAATTTCGGCCAGTTTTATACCTATCCCTGCGAGAAAATATGTTAGGGGGTCTCGGTTGGTTGAAAAAAAGTCAAAAAAGCAAAAATTTACTTGCAGTGAAATTTTTTGGTGCGGTGGCTCCGCCGACTCACATTCGCGATTAGGTCTTTTTCTTCAGTCAAATTCTAAGCGGATAAGAGAGTTTTTTTTATCTTCTTTGATGGTCGGAGGTGGCTCCGGCGCAATGGCAGGCGGTGTTCGGCTGCTTTCTCCTACGACTAATTCTTCTTCTTCGGCGGGAGGTTGCGGCAAGAGTTTGGGTTCGGTGTGATGCGAGATATTTATATATATCTTCCTTAAATCAGGACTGTTCATCGCGTTGATCTCAACCGTCCGATCACATTTAAAGAGAAAATGAATTTGAACCATTTATCACGATTTTATCTCGACCATATAATCGCGTTTAAAGAGAGAATGAATTTGAACCGTTCATCGCGTTTAATTGCGACTGTCCGATCGCATATGAGGAGGGAATGAATCCGGATCATCCACGCGTGCTGGAATGGATCTGGGCCTTCCAATCGCGGGCACGCGGATTGCCAGCGTGACACCGAGTCAGCGTGCCTTGCCACGCGGCGTGCTCCATGTAGCAGCTCCGGTAATTCAAAATGGAAATTATATTATAAATATTAAATGCGGAAGCGAGATCAAAATTTCGGTTAACATCCCTTACACGAAAACCAAAAACGTACTTAAAATATAAAAGATTAAACTAACTAAGAGAGAAACTCGAAAATAAAACTATGAGTATGACTACAGAGTCTCTAGGCATCCCCTTCGTCGTCCTCCTGCGGAACGGGCTCGGGAACCATGTCTTCCTGATCTGAAATGGTTAAATAAGGAGTGAGCTACACTAGCGCAGTAAGAACATCACGATATCTCACCGTCACGGAGGTAAAGGTGGGTAGAAAAACACAAAAGACCAATGGAGCATGATTTATAACAAATCCTTTTTATTTATGATAAGACCTTTACCATCCACTTATATCGGTGGAATTCATGAAACAATATAAGAAAACAATAACATTATCACAATCATAGAATAATATAAGCTGTAAAACATAGTACTTATCACGCATTTTGTAATTCAATCATTATACAACATATCTTTTTCTCATTTATCAGCCTACTAGTATCCATGGGGGTCCATAGGGGTCCCGCTACCCGTTAACCTTTTAACATTCATAATCAGTTTCCAGGGCCGTCCCCATACCCCTTTCGGTATGGGCGCCAAAACCATAAACCTCAATACCCCGTCCGGTATGAGGGTGAAACGGGCCGTCCCCATACCCCGTCTGGTATGGGCGCCAAAACCATAAACCTCAATACCCCGTCCGGTATGAGGGTGAAATGGGCCGTCCCCATACCCTGTCCGGTATGGGCGCCAAAACCATAAGATCTCCATACCCCGTCCGGCATGTGAGACCACAATCCCGGTAGGGTTCCCTACGGACCCGGTCCGTCCACCATCTCCCAGGATATCTAGTCAGGCTAACCCCATCATACAATTATCAGTCTACACAATCTTTCATTTTCCTTTTCCTCAACAAGCATCATCAATTCACATTTAAAAAAAAGCAAATCGTAATTCATGCCAAACAGACAACACACAGTATCAGTTCTTCAGTCTTTCAACCCATAATTAATAAAACAGTAATATATGCACTCGAAACTATACAATGAACACATCAAACCTCATAATGCATTTAAAGCTGTAAAACAGGCCAAATAACAGTAAATTATCAATCACACTAGACTCGGGCTCCATTAGCAACCTTAAGCAATTTCACACATGCGTTAATTCAAGAAATACCGTTTTATCATTTTGAACTTTAATACCGTGATAGGAAATAGGGTGAGGGGTCCTTACTTATTTTCGGGATCCGAATACGATTCACAGTGCGCCTACATGCCGTTTCTAATTTTCCCTGAATTTTTCCCGGGGAACTGAAACACACTAACGGTACCTGCACGTGTTCCAAAAAAAACCCAAATTAGGCCCAGGGCCTCTTTCGGCCCAAATCGCAACTCCGGCACGGCGGCTCCGCCGTGCTCCGGCGACGGCGCCACCGTTGGCGGCGGCGAGTCGCCTCGGGTTGGCTGTTTTCGGCCGTTTTCGGCCGAATTCGGCCACACTCGCACCGGTCCCTGTGAGAAAACAACCCTAGGGCCCTCGGGAGGCCAAAAAATCACGGAAAAACGAAGCTTACCGGCGGCGGCGCTCTCGGGTGCGGCGGCTCTCCGGCGAGGTTCGTGTTTTGGTGATTCGGCTCCGGTCAACCTGTAGAGAAAAGAATGGTGATCACGGTGATATAAAAATTGCATCAAACGGAGGCCGGGAAGGTCCTCGTCGGAGGCAAAAACCGAGAGGGGGCGCGGCGGCGCCGCTGGTCTTCGGCCGCGTATTCCGGCCGTTTGGCCGGGATTTTGGCTTCGATTTGGCCACAGGAGGAATCAGCGTGAAAAAACGAGTCGGGGGTATGAAATTTACCTCGATCGGCGGTCGGAAATTTCCCCGGTGCGGCGGCGGGTGGCGGTGGTCGGCCTCTGGTTCGTCTTCTCCGGCGAGCGGCAGGCGGCTAGGGTTTGTGGTCTGGTGTGGGGGTTCTATTTATAACCCCTTGCCTTTTGATCTCAGCCGTCCATTTTGTTTTAATCTGGGCCGTCCGATCGCGCCCACGCGGATCGCCAACGTGGCCCGTTCAGGAGCGACGTGGTCTTGCCACGTGGCAGGCCCCGGTTGGCCGGGACTGCTGACCGGGCCTGCTGACGTGGCTGCCGACGTGGCTTTTTTTTTTCCTCGGTCCGGGCGCTACACTCCAGTTCGTCAGAGCTGCTGATTGGGTAATCTCACGTGGTGCAATTTTATTAATTGTGTTTTGACTTCTATTTTTCAAATTTTCTTTCAAAAATACCCACAGAACCCAAATTTTTAACCATTTTTTTTCAAAATTTTTTTTAATTTCATCATCAACTTTTTTTTTCTTAATTTTATATTAAACAAAATTTAAAAATTTAAAAATTATATTTTTATACATTTTTTAATCCCATACTAAATTATGGGACTGGATATTACAAACTTCCTCTCTTCCACAAGGGATGATAGGCATCATTTTTCTTTATATACAATAGATGTCAAAAATGTATAAAGCAAAATGCAATTTTGTAGAACACGTAATTGATAAAACTCTTTTCAAAACAAAAATTAAAATACTATATGATGAGAGCATAAGCATTGGTTTGCTACCTTTTTCACATTGTGAGGCCTAATTATTTCTTTCATTTGCATTAGTATCACTTCAGATATTCAAGTAATATTGTTTTCCCATTCAATTCATAATTTCAATTATTGTATTACTTTTAATATGCATAATAAGAACATTACTAATTGTGTTTGAATTAATCTCATGCCTAGAATTGGATTCAAACCATCAAAGATTTTAAGTTAAGGATGTTGATAACTCAAATACACATCATATTCTAAAAATATACACTAATATTAATAAAAAAATAGAACTAGGAATTGACTAGAAATTGGATACCTAATAGTATCCATTCATTTGAATAAGATTCTGATAAGAAGATGCCCACACATCTTAGTTTCAACTTGCAGGAGCTTATACATAGTCCCACACGTATACGTCCAAAAATAAATCCACATATATCGAACAAAGTCTTAACTGCCCGAAAATTCAACATGTACATCAAAGCCTACTGAAAGTTTATCATTCTCAATGTGATATCAGAAATAAATAGAATTTATGATTCCTCATATGATATAAAAAAATCTATAAAAGTTTATCATTCATTAACCACTCACTTAAGGATACATAATACTTCTAGCAAAAAAACTCTTTTATACTAGTATGAGATTTAAACATTTAAACAAACAGTATGTGGGCAAACTAGTTAGGTAATCATCATTTATCGATCGACAAGATAGCTAAAAATTAGTTCTTAGCCAAATGTGTAAAACAAAAATTGCAAAAAGATACCATTGAAAGACACATAGATATAAACGCATGAGAACTATTGCAGCACAGAGATGCATGAGAGAGAAACAACGAGAGGGTTTTATTTCTGTTTTATTTTTTGATCGAGTTTTACATGTATTTTTCCCCTCATTTCTTGGTTACAACCAATTTCAATTGTTTCTCGGTTACGATTGAATTTATAATTGTAATAGTTTATTTGAATTTCATTCCTAACAACAACTTAGTTTAATTTAAATTAGACAAAAGTAATATAATAGTAATCGAAGAATATTAGTTTAGGTTAAGTACGGATAACCCAAATTCTGACTTAGAAAATAGCAAGAGCTCGACTAATTTTATTAGAAAAAATTACTAATAAAAATGTACCTAGTAGTATGCAGAAAAAAATCTATTATGTATTTTTCGTCAATAATAAAATAAAATTAATAAGATAAATAAATGATTCCTAAAAAAAAACTATTAACTAATTTAGAAAAAATTTTTGAGGTGAGGCCTGGGATTGAAACCACTCGATATGACGCATGTTCTCAACGTCATATCTTCCCAGATAAAGAGGACCGCGGTTAGACTCCAAATCATATTTTGACAGATATACACGGCTGCCTTTAGAGTCCTGATTGACATAATAGATGCAGTTGCTCTTAAACGACGTCGCAGAGGTTCCACTTGCTAAAGATACGGCACCGCGAGGCACCTGCGTAATAACCAACGCTTGCGTTCCTAGGTCGTACACTTGCGTCAACTTATTCTTCTCTACGTCAAGCTTGAACACCTGAAACGATTCAATGCCGTCCCGCTCCCAATTATTTGCGCCGCGTAATATCTTTCTCACCAGCCAAAACTCGCCGGAAAGCGATTTCACCATGTACAGCGGGGCAGGGTTGGTAGATAACGGAATTTGCTGAGCTCGCCATTGTCCAGAAATTATCTTCTCTGGGTTCTCCGAATCATTGCTAATTTCACAACTGAAGATGTTTTCTTCCATGCTCCTGGGGTACAAGGTGTAGAGACGATCATTATATATCATCACGTCCTCGAACCAAAGTGAGTCAATATCCTTCCACTGGGTGTCCCCTGGTCTGCAGATAACTCCGCGAAGCCCGTAGAAGAAAGTGACGAGCACAAAGCACTGTGGACGAGAAGGGCAGGAGGAGACCTTGACACCTCCTATGGACCGTTCTATAGGAATCTCCAGTGGGAAAGTAAAATCCATTGGACATAACGGCGGGAGGGGGACTCGGAACCCGGAGAAAGGATTCAAGAGATGGATCTCGGCCGGTCGTTTGGACCCGACGGTTAATAACCATCCGTTGCTGGCTCCGACGTAGAAGATGGGTTTACTAGAAGTTGCTGCCGACGATGATTCTTCAGGAAGGCTGATTTTGCGGAGACCATTTGGGGAGATATTGAATAGAGTGGATCCCCCACAGCGGATTTCTTCCCTCTGGGTTTCGAGAATGAATAGAGGGAAGACTTTGCGGTAAAGGCTTGAAGCAACAGGATGCCATGAATGACAGACGGCACTACACCGAATGATGTCTGCTGGGTATTTGGTGAAAGTGAAGATTAACTCAAGGAGTTCTTGTGGAAGACCAGACCACGAGTATAATTCAGAAGGAGCTGCCATTGCTGTAATTTTCTCTCTGTTTCAAAGAAGAGAGGAGGCGGGTTTAATAAAAACCCTCGTTCTGTAAGCTAAAACTGTTTCGATTTTGTTTCCCTTTTTGATTATGATACGTAAATGTTTAGTTATTATTTAATAGATTTTTTAATTATAAATATATTCAGAATTTTCCTCTTCAATTTGCAATTTGCAATTTTTGATCCCGTCTTTCCCGAGAAAATAAAATACTCATTTTAATTTTCCTAATTATTGTTTAAAAAAATATGTAGAGAAGAAGAAGAATTTTCTATTATAAAATTTGGTATATAGTTTTTCTTAGGAAAACAAAGAAAACTTTTTTGCTCTTTTCTATTTTATCCAATTGCAACTTAATTTATATAGTTTATTTTATTATTTTACTTATAATTATGCAGTAATTTAAATCTATCCCAGTAATACTTCTAGTTCAAATTAAATACTTTTTTTTAATATTTTTTTTAGGAAATTGGATTTAATTATTTATCAAATATATAATTTTAATTCATGCATATTAAATAGGAATTATTAAATAAGAATTTTGTAACACCCTCCTCCATTAGATCAAATTGACGAGTCTCTATCGATCTCCAAAAAAAAATTTAGAAACTATAAATTGTTAAAAATTAACATAAAAATTATAATTTATTTTTATTTATTAATTTGAATTCAAATAAAATTTATCTTTTATTTATATTTAGTTCATATATTTTTAAAAAAAAATTATATAATTAGTGAGAGTTTATTTTTTAGAAGATTTAATTTATATTTATTTTTTAACTAGTAATAAATTATTTTTAATAAATTTAATTTTAATGTAAATTTATTTAAAGATATTTTAAATTATTAAAGTTAGAGTCAATAAAGTTAATGAAAATTTAAGTTTTTTTCATCTACAAAATCTCAACACAAATAATTTTACTAATTTTTATCTTGAATCATAACAACTATAGATGTACTTGTATGCATATCTAAATATGACCTTAATCGAGCAAAATCATAGTTTTAGAACTAGCACAAGCTAAATACTTTCACAAACTATTTGGTTTATTTTCGGTCCAAGTTACATTTTGAGTTTAGTCAAAATCAAACTCAATAAAAAAAATAGAGTTGGAAATAAGTTTGAATAGCAAAATAAGCCAAAATCCAGCTTAAACTCTATATTTCTTTAAATAAGCCAAGCTCGAATTTAAAATAAACTCTACCCAGGATAATGTAATGGATAGATATTAACTATCGAGAGATTATAAGAGTTAGAGATATTACTCTTCTTCTTGATGGACAATTTTAACAAGAACGTCTTTCTTGATGTCATACGGGTATCATCAATATACAATTTTGACATCAGTAGACCTCTTATATAAAATTTTGTGGGGAGACCACTGTTCTGTGAGGTTAAGCATATATCAAAAGATTCTTACCATTGCTTCAATTACTTATATGGGTTATTACTTCAGTCGAGTGTTATAAGACAAATAATACTAGTTCATAACATATTCACAGAACTTTGCAAATATTATGTTTTTAGAGAAAATAAGTCATGAATACATTTAAAATTATTCAGTGATTAATTCTTATAAAAATTTAAATTTTCATTGTATAGAAATTAAAATAAAAATATTATACATTTATTATTTTTAAAAAAATGAAAAGGAGACGAATTAAATCATCAATACTTATCAACAAAACAATCTCTAACTGTATTTTCAGTTATCATCAATACTTATCAACAAAATAATCTCTAATTGAATTTTCAGTTGTCATCGTTTGAGATAGATTTTCAATGATTTTTTTATTATTATAAAAAACAAATAATATGAAAATATTAATTATCTAATTAATTTTTAAATACTTATGATATGTGAAAAAATTAAAATTTTTCGTAAATATTATATTAATCATTCTTTAATCTTTTAAACAGACAAACATATACAATCAATTATAACGTTATGTTTAATTATCATTACATTATAAAAAATATTTTTGCTCTCTATGCAATTTAAAATCTCAACAAATTGAATCCAAATTACATATGTATTTATGATAGGTTGGAGGAAAATTTAACAAAAGATATTAATTTTATTAATTTAAAAAAAATTCTAAAAGGATATTTTGGCAATAACTTAGGGCTGGTAGTTTAATGTCTTCAAATTTTTTAAATACGAATATATAGAAATTTAAGTTTTAATTAATTAAAATCTATAATTTTACTCATAAATGACAAAATAATTTAAATTACAATAATGACAAACTAATGAAAGTTAAATCTCTTAACTTTCCTATTTCACTTGGTTGGCAGCCTTGAAGCTCGAGAGGAAAGAAATACAATTTGGGTATCATGTAGCCAGTAATAAAAATTACTGAGACCCTTTAATTCAAAATAGACCGAGGTAACACAATTACTTTCCTATTCAAGTTGTGAGTGCTTTGAATATTATAATTAAAATAATAATAATAATAATTTATTTATTTATTTTATATTTTTCATCAATATTATAATAAAATTAATAAGATAAATAAATGATTCCTGAATTTTTTTTTAAAAAAAAATTAATTAATTACTAATTGAGAAGAAAATTTGGGCTGGAGACTGGGGATCAAACCAGTCGGTATGCATGGTCTCAACATCGTATCTTCCCAGATAAAAAGGACCGCGTTTAGACTCAACATCATATTTTTCCACATCAGAACGACTGCGTTGTGGTCTTTGATTCACATAGTAGATGCAGTTGCTTCTAAACGACGTCGCAGAAGTTCCGCCTGCTAAAGCTGCGGCACAGTGAGGCGTCTCCGTAATAACCAACGCTTGGCTTCCCAGATCATACACTCGCGTCCACTTATTCTTCTCTAGGTCGAGCTTGAACACCTGAAACGATTCAATACCGATGCGCTCCCCATTACTGCCGTCGTGAAAACTCTTTCTCACCAGCCAGAACTCACCGGAAAGCGACTTTACTATGTACAGAATGGCAGGGTTGGTCGACCTAGGAATTGGCCGATTTCTCCATTGTTCACACGTTATATTCCCTGGGTTCTCCGAATCATTGTTGATTTCGCAACTGAAGATATTGTCTGCTGCGATCATGGGGCCTAAGCTGTAGAGACGATCATTATATATCATCAAGTCCTCAAAACAACGACGGTCAATATCCTTCCATTGGGTGTCCCCTGCTCTGCAGATGACTCCGCGAAGCCCGAAGAAGAAAGTGACGACAATGAAGCAGAGTGGGCGAGAAGGGCAGGAGGAGACCTTGACGCCTGTTATGGTCCATTCTTTAGGGATCCTCAGCAGGGAAGGAGGAAAATTTGGATATAATGTCGGAAGGAGGATTCGGAACCCGGAGAAAGGATTCAAGAGATGAATCTCGAACGGCGGGATGGACCCGACGGTTAACAACCATCCGTTGCTGGCTCCGAAGTAGTAGAAGGGTTTGTTAGCTGTTCCCTCCGGCGATAATTCTTCAGGAAGGTTGATTTTGCGGTTACCGTGTGGGGAGATATTGAATAGAGTGCGTCCGCCGTAGTAGGGTTCTTTTTCCCCGGTTTGGAGAATGAAGAGTGGGAAGACTTTGCGGTAAAGGGTTGAAGCAACAGAGTGCCATGAAAGACAGACGGCACTGCACCGAATGATGTCTGCTGGGTATTTGGTGGAAGTGAAGATCAACTCAAGGAGTTCCTGTGGAAGATCAGACCATGAGTGTAATTCAGAAGGAGCTGCCATTGATGTAATTTTCTCTCAATGTTTCAAAGAACAGAGGAGGCGGGTTTAATAAAAACTGTTGTGATTTGTTTCCTTTTTTTATTATGATACGTAAGTGTATATTTAATTAATTTTTTTTTATTATAAATATATTCATAACTGTCTCTTTTAAAATTTTTCATAATATTCTTTTGGTTTTATATTTTTGCAATTTAAAAAAATAAAAACTCATGATTATTGGTTAAAAATCTACGTAGATAGTAGAGAAGAAAAGGAATTTACTATTTTGAAAATTGGTATGTAGCTTTTCCTAGAAAAACGAAGAAAACTATTTTGCTCTTTTTTGTTTTATCCCATTGCAACTTAAATTGTATAATTTGTTTTATAATGACTTATTTTTTATTATTATTTTACTTATGATTATTACTTTATTTATTATTATGTAATAAAATTTTAGTTTTAATTTTAATTTTTAATTATGCTGTGCAAATATATTTTAAAAATTTACCCTTAAAAACTGAATTACTTTTAAAATCTTTATTATATAATATAAATATAATTAAAATCTTAGTTATGCATCAGTTCTAATCTAACTAGGTTGTACTTCTAATTCAAATTAAATATTTTTTGTAATTTTTTTTGACAAACAGTACAGTGAATTTGATTTAATTATTTAGCAAATATAGAGTTTTAATTTAGGCAAATTAAATAGGTAAAATCTAAAAAAATTAAATAAAAATTAAATGAAGTTTAAATAATTCCCAATCACAGGCAACCGATCTAGTTCCTCAACAATCAAAACCTGTCATCTCTACTTGTTACGTTTGACTGCACGCCTTCCTTGGCCTTTCTTCGGTGCTCCCTTTCCACGACGCTTCAACATTTCAAGCTTTGATAAGCGTCTGCCAAAATACAGCAAAGAAGCTTGTTAGCCAAAATGTCATCCTCCCACTTCTGTCGGAAATAATTTTGAATAGCTAAATAAACCAAAGTCGAGCTTAAACTCTATGTTTCTTTAAACGAGCCAAGCGCGAATCTAAAATGAAGTTTGAATAAACTTCTGATTGAACTTGAGCTTGACAGTATAAGAGAAAATCAAAGTGAGATAGATACTCAAGAGTATTTGGCTTGGCTTGGCTTGGCTCCTTGTCACCCCAAGTTTTGCATAGTTGCAAATAGTAGTAAACTCTATTGAGGACTATGCAATGGATAGATAGTTAACTATCAAGAGATCAAGACATGGAGACATTACTCTTCTTCTTGACGGCCCATTACAATGGGATCATCTTTCTTGATGTCATACGGGTACCAATCTGCAACTTTGGCACCAATAAGCTTCTTGCGTAAAATCTTGTGAGGAGACCTCTGTCCTGTGGGGTTAAGCATATGTCCAAAGATTCTTGCCCTTGCCTCAGTCACACCTTTGGTGACTGCTGCAGCCAACAAGGCCTTCAGGCTGCCAGTGCTCATCCTTTTTAAAACCAATTACAAAATAAAGTAAAAAAATGAGTTTTAGAAGACGTGAGCAATAAAATAGATCTAGTGAAGCAGCAAAATTGAAATAATCAATCCATTATGTAGACCAAGATGTGAACAGATGAATCCCTCACATATATCATGAGTGTAGCTGAAAACAAGATAGTATGCTGTTGCAACATCTCATCTAGAGTACAGAACTATAAGCATTAAATATGGGGAAATCAAGCTTTACCCACCTTTAATCGAGCTGGTCAACTATTAGAAACTTTGCAACATCTCATCCAGAGTACAGAACTATAAGCATAAAATATGGGGAAATCAAGCTTTACCCACCATTAGTCGAGCTGGTCAACTATTAGAAACCTATTTTACACTCATCAACAAATAGAAAAGAGAGGTTAGATCAGCTATAGCTAGGTTTATTGTAGTTTGAATTTCTAATTTGAAGTTATGAAAACTTCCTTTCTTCCACAAGGGATGATAGGCATCATTTTTCCTTATATCCAATAGATATCAAGAACATGTAACGCAAACTGCAATTTCATAGGACAACTAATTGGTAATACTCTTGTCAAAATAAAAACTAAAATACTCTTTGATAAGAGCATAAGCATAGATTTGTTACCTTCTTCACATCATGAGATGAGCTTATTTCTTTCATTTTCATTAGTACTTCAGATATCTAGCCAATACTGCTTTCCCATTTAATTCGTGATTCTAATTCTTGTATTAATCTTAATATAAATAATAAGAACATCAATTGTGTTTAAATTAATATCATGCCTAGAATTGTATTCAAACCATCAAAGATTTTGAGTTAATGATGGTGATAACTCAAATACAACAAATTATATCATAATTATGTACATTAACACTAATAAAAAATAGAACTAGGAATTGACTAGAAATTGAATAAGAAATGAACCACACTCGGCCTAATAGTATCTATTCATTTGAATAAGATTCTGATCAAAAAATGCCCACACATCTTAGTTTCAACTAGCAGGAGCTTATACAAAATCCCACATCTATACGCCCAAACATAAATCCACAAACGCCGAACAAAGACTTAAATGTCCGCATGCTAATGTCCGCATGTACATCAAAACCCACTGGATGCATATCATTCCTTATGTGATATCACAAATCTATGGAAATTTATGATTCCTCATGTGATATAAACGAATATGTGGAAGTTTACCATTCATTAACCATTCACTTAAAGATCCCTCATACTAGTATTTTTCTTCCAGAAAAAATATTCTCTTAAACTAGTATCTAGTTTAGACTTTTAAACAAACAGTTTGTGGGCAAAGCGGTTAGGTAATCATCATGTATCAACCAAAGAAAGCAGCGAAAGATGAGTTCTTAACCAAAAATGTCACAGAGAGGCTGCAAAAACAATAAAATTAGAAGACACAGAGAAGGAAACACAAGAGAATTATCGCAGAGCACAGAGAGAGACATGAGAGAGAAACAATGAAAGGGTTCATTTCTAGTTTATTTCCCGATAGGGTTCTACAGGTTATCCTCTCCTTTCTTGATTACAACTGATTTCAACTGCTTCAGTAATCAGTTACCATTGAATTTTAACGGCAAAAATTTATTTGAATTTCATTCCTAATTACTCAATCAAAACCCTAGCTTGAACCCTAACTATTATACACGTATCACAAAAGCCACTCAAATTAGCTCACCAAAGTCCCATCATGCCCAACACAAGCTACTGGTACGAACAAACAAACATGATGATTTCATATAAATACCAAATAAACAAGAAATATTAAAAAAGAAGATTCAAGTGAACAATAATATAGAGTTGAATCAATCGAATCTATAAGCAATCAAAAGTCACCGACAACAAATTTTATCGTCTGTAGAAAGAAAAAAAGTCGAAAGCATAAGAAACTATACCTTGACTTGTAACCACAGTTTGAATTTGCACCCGGACGATCAGCAGTGATTGAGGTTTGAAATGAGAAGAAGACACAGAGGAGATGTAGTCGCGGCTCGGCGCGGCCTTGCTGAGTTGATAACGAGATACTGAGATAGCAGATTAGTAGCCGGTTAGTTTTGCCTTCGATAAAAAATTTGTAAACTTTTTAAAAAATAAATAAGTATTTAATAAGTATATTTTTATTTAATTTATAAATTTTAAATAAATACTGAGTATTTAAAAATATGTTTATATGTTAAAATTTGGCTTATTTTTATTTTTTTTTCCCAAACCACAAGTTATATATATATTTTTAATTTCTCAAACAAGACTTAAGCTTTTTAGCCTTCTGCCTTTAGAAATTGATGGAGTTAATGCACTCGCAACAAATTCATAATTTGAGACACTAAAATATAACAAAAACATATAAAACTAAATTGTATTATGTATTATACTTCATAATTTAATTGATAAGTTATCTTTCATTTTTTTTATAAGTTCATAACTAATAGAAAAATAGATACTTTTTTAGTTTTATTTATTTATTATTTATACCATCAGTGAAGTTTAAACTCATAGAATTTAAGTATAACGTAAGATTATAAAATTGATAATATAATACCCTGAGTTTCAGAATTAGGTTTGGAATGGTAAATTTTAATATTTTTTCTAAACAATAATAATAATAAAGTTTGAATTTTAGTTATTTTTATTGTTTTTTTTAATATATGTATTTTGGGCATTTTTGAAATAATTCTAAAAAACCAGGGCTCATATGTAAATAATAGGAGCCTTGCCTGAAAAAAATCTAGAAAAATGGGGCCACTTCGCAAATTAAAAGAGATGGCCCACATACGATCACGTCAGCAGCACAGTAAGTTAGGATGCATCGTATGGTGGACACATTGACACGGACTTCACGCGGGAAGCCACGTGGGCAATCCGCATGCCAGGGAGATCGAACGGTCTGTATCCACTCTCGCGTGCACGAACAACCTAGATCACTTCCCTGGATAAACCTGATCGAATGGTTCGTGCGTCTTCAATCGAACGGTCTGGATTCATTTCCGGAATAAGTAGGATCTGATGGTTGCTATTGATCCATGCAGGCCCAAATGGACGACCCAGATCGAGGAGAGGGGAGTATTTAAACATCTCATTCAGCTGAACCCCAGACCCTAGCCAACACGTCTTGTTGGAGAAAAAGAAGAAGGGTGGCCGAAAGGAGATCCAGCCAATGGAGGAACGTCGGCACCACCATGCCGGAATGCCAAAAACACTCTGGTAGGTCAAAAATTCTTCTCGTTATTCCCATTGCTCCATTAGCAGTCTTAATTAATTATACATATCTATTAATTCATAAAATACTATTTTATCATTTATTAAGCTTTAATGCCGTGATAGAAAATAGAGTGAGGGATCCTTACTTGTTTCAGAGTCTGAAATCGGGTTCTCACTGCGCCTATGGGCAGTTCCTAGATTCCCTGAATTTTTTTCTTTGGAAATTGAAACACACTTCCGGTATCTGCACATGTCCCCAAAAAATCCTAAATCAGACCCAGGCCCCTTTCGGCCAATTTCAGAATTCTGGCATGGCAGCTCCGCCATGCTCCGGCGACGGCGCTGCCGCCCAGGGCGGCGATCCGCCTCGGGTTGGCTGTTTCCGGCCGAATTCGGTCAAACTTGCATTGGTTCCTGTGATAAAACACTCATAGGGCCCTCGGTGGGCCAAAAAATTTCAGAAAACCGAGACTTACCGGCGGCGAAACTCTCGGGTATGGCGGCTCCTCCGGCGCGAGTTGCAATTTGGTGTTTTGCTCCAGTCAACCTATAGAGAAAAGGACGGTGATCACAGTGGTATAAAAATTACATTGAACGGGAACCGGGAAGGACCTCATCGGAGGCAAACCGAAGAAACCCGCGACGGCGGCGCTGGACTTCGGCGATGTTTTCAAGCCAATCGGTTGGTGGTTTAGCTCCGATTTGACCACAGGGAGATTCAGCATCGAAAAACGAGCCAAGAGGAGAAATTTTACCTCGTTTGGCGGTCGAAAAATCCTCCGGTGCGACAACGGGTAACGGCGGCCGGTTCCTCCGGTGGCTAGGTTGTCTTTTCCAGCGAGGGTTCTGGCGGCTAGAGCTTGGGTTTGGGTGTGAATGCGATTATTTATAACCCTCCCCTTTTAATCTGAGTCGTCCATCATGATTTAATCTGGACCATCCGATCGCGATTAAATTAGAAATAAATTTAGACCGTCCATCGTAATGCGATCTGGGCCGTTCGTGCGTGATCAAATCTGGACTGTTCGCACGCGTGAGATCTGGACCATCCATGCGCCCTTTTGATCTAGATCGTCCGTGCGTGCGGGAACGGATATGGACCGTCCGATCGCGCGCATGCGGATCGCCTACGTGTCTCCGTCCCGCGTGGCTTCCTGTGTCAGCGTCACTGCCACACGGCTTATCTTGGTTGGTCAGGGCTGCTGACGTGGTTGTTGACATGACACTATTTTTATAAATTACGTTTTGACTCTCGGTTTTCGATTTTATTTTTAAAAACACTCCTATAATTCAAATTTTTACCCATTTTTCTCAAAATTAATTTCAATTAAATCTCAAAAATAATTTTATCTTATTTTATTATTATTATTTTTTATTTCTATTAAATTAAGCCTTATAAATTAAATATTAAAATAGAATAAAATTAAACAAAATTCTAATAAAAAATTAAAATAAAATAAAAATAAAAAAATAAAAATAAAAAAAAAATAAAATAAAGAAAAATTTTGGGTGTTACAATAGAAGACATCCAAAATTTTCAATTCGATTTTCGATTGTATTGACAATTTGATACAATGAAAGACATGGTGTGGGGAAAAGAGCAAAAGGAGCTTAGAGATGTTCTACTTGTCCACTGTATCTCTCTTTTGCTTGATTTCCCTTAAGTTCTTTGTTAGAAACCCAATTCATGAGAATCCTAAATATTCTCAAGGGCCTCTAGTTTTCTGCTTCCTATGTAAGTTTATTTGAGTTATCATAAAGGTGAATTCTTTGCATCTTTCAAATTTTTCGGTATGTTTTGATAAGGGTTCGTAGCAGACGAAAGAGAGATTCATTGTTTTTTTTAACATAATCGTGATATATAAATTTTGTACATCTATAAAAAAAGATAATTCTTATATCGAAGTTCTGGTTTATATAGTTTATAATACTATTTTGAATATTTTTTTATAAAGATTTTTTATAGTTTAATATGTATGAAAATATCTGATTTTATTTAATAAATAAATTAATAAAAATATAATCATATTTAAAAAATTAATTAGAACACTAATCATTTAATTAGACCGCAATGAAAGTCTTATCAAAAGAAAAGGATAGCTATGGTTCTAAATTGATATAAATATTTTGTAATTTCTCTTTAAAGAGAAATATAAATTCTCTACATTATAATTAAATAATATACAAATAAAACATAAATCATAATTATATTTTATACGTTAAGTAATTAAAAAATAAAAATAAAATAAAGCATAGTAAATTTGAATCAATCATAACATCATAATATCGTCTATTAAAGTTGTAGCGCCCGGTCCGAGAAGGAGAAGGAAAAAAAAAAAAAAGCCACGTTAGCAGGCCCGGTCAGCAGTCCCGGCCAACCGGGGCCTGCCACGTGGCAAGACCACGTCGCTCCAAAAAGGGACCACGTTGGCGATCCGCGTGGGTGCGATCCGACAGCCCAGATCAATCGCGCGATCGGACGGCCCAGATGCAATCGCACGGACGGCCCAGATTCAATCAAAAACGAACGGTCCAGATTAAAACAAAATGGACGGCTGAGATCAAAAGGCAAGGGGTTATAAATAGAACCCCCACACCAGACCACAAACCCTAACCGCCTGCCGCTCGCCGGAGAAGACGAACCAGAGGCCGACCGCCGCCACCCGCCGCCGCACCGGGGAAATTTCCGACCGCCGATCGAGGTAAATTTCATACCCCCGACTCGTTTTTCCACGCTGATTCCTCTTGTGGCCAAATCGGAGCCAAAATCCCGACCAAACGGCCGGAATACGCGGCCGAAGACCAGCGGCGCCGCCGCGCCCCCTCTCGGTTTTTGCCTCCGATGAGGCCCTTCCCGGCCTCCGTTTGATGCAATTTTTATATCACCGTGATCACCATTCTTTTCTCTACAGGTTGACCGGAGCCGAATCACCAAATCCCGAACCTCGCCGGAGAGCCGCCGCACCCGAGAGCGCCGCCGCCGGTAAGCTCCGCTTCTCTATGATTTTTTGGCCCCCCGAGGGCCCTAGGGTTGTTTTCTCGCAGGGACCGATGCGAGTGTGGCCGAATTCGGCCGGAAACGGCCGAAAACAGCCAACCCGAGGCGAATCGCCGCCGCAAGCGGCGGCGGCGTCGCCGGAGCACGGCGGAGCCGCCGTGCCGGAGTTGCGATATTTGCCAAAAAGGGGCCCTGAGCCTAATTTGAGATTTTTTGGAACACGTGCAGGTACTGTTAGTGTGTTTCAGTTCCCCGAGAAAAATTTAGGGAAAATTAGGGACGGCCTGTAGGCGCACTGTGAATCGTATTCGGATCCCGAAAACAAGTAAGGACCCCTCACCCTATTTCCTATCACGGTATTAAAGTTCAAAATAATAAAATGGTATTTCTTAAATTAACGAATGTGTGAAATTGCTTAAGGTTGCTAATGGAGTCCGAGTCTAGTGTGATTGATGATTTACTGTTATTTGGCATGTTTTACAGCTTTAAATGCAGTATGAGGTTTGATGTGTTTATTTTATAGTTTCGTGTGCAGATATTACGTTTTTATTGGTTATGGGTTGAATGATTGAAAAAACTGATACCGCATGTTGTCTGTTTGGCATGAATTACGATTTGCTTGTTTAAAATGTGAATTGATAATACTTACTGAGGAAGAGGAAAATGAAAGATTGTGTAGACTGATAACTGTATGATGGGGTCAGCCTGACTAGATATCCTGGGAGATGGTAGACGGACCGGGTCTGTAGGGAACCCTACCGGGATTGTGGTCTCACATGCCGGACGGGGTATGGAGATCTTATGTGTTTTGGCGCCCATACCGGACGGGGTATGGGGACGACCCGTTTCACCGTCATACCGGACGGGGTATTGAGGTTTATGGTTTTGGCGCCCATACCGGACGGGGTATGGGGACGGCCCGTTTCACCCTCATACCGGACGGGGTATTGAGGTTTATGGTTTTGGCGCCCATACCGGACGGGGTATGGGGACGACCCTAGAAACTGATTATGAATGTTAAAGGTTAACGGGTAGCTGGACCCCTATGGACCCCCATGGATACTAGTAGGCTGGTAAATGAGAAAAGGATATGTTGTATAATGATTGAATTACAAAAGGCGTGATAAGTGCTATGTTTTACAACTTATATTATTCCTTGATTGTGATAATGTTATTGTTTTTCTTATATTGTTTCATGAATTCCACCGAGGTAAGTGGATGGTAAAGGTTTTATCATAAATAAAAGGATTTGTTGTAAATCATGCTCCATTGGTCTTTTGTGTTTTTCTACCCACCTTTACCTCCGTGACGGCGTGATATCGTGATGTTCTTACTGAGCTAGTGTAGTTCACTCCTTATTTAACCATTTCAGATCAGGAAGACATAGTTCCCGAGTCCGTTCTGCAGGAGGACGACGAATGGGATGCCTAGAGACTCTGTAGTCATACTCATAGTTTTATTTTCGAGTTTCTCTTTTAGTTAGTTTAATCTTTTATATTTTAAGTACGTTTTTTGTTTTCGTGTAAGGGATGTTAACTGAAATTTTGATCTCGCTTCCGCATTTTATGTGTTTAAATACTCATTCCATTTTAACATTTCCGGGGCCGTTACAAAAATATTCAATCATATGAGTTAACTATTTTAATTTTTATTTAGAATAAAAATTTAAAAATGATTAAAATTGTATTTAGTTAAAAAAATGTATATATAAATAGTAAATATGAAATTTAGCCCAACAATATTCAGCATTACCAATTATATACTTCCCCACCTTAAAAAAAAAGTGTCCCCAAATTGGACCCTCAAAAATTCGAACACCGACAGATTGATATAATATTTAATTGTTGTACAATGTAATTTGATATTTCATGCACGAAATTTTTTATTTTGTAGGTCCACATTTATTTGACCTCATAAATTAAAATAAATATTTACAATTTTTTTTTTCCATATGTTTTATTAGAAGAGTCGGATATTTCACTACTCGATTTCGTATTTTAAAGAATAATAAATAAAATTATAAAAATAAATAATTTGTAATTGAAAATTTTCAATTAAATACTTAAAATTTCATAATATTTTATTGTATTTATTAATTTAAATTATGTTCAACAACAAAGTTTAAAAAGTAAAATAAATACGAAGACTATTTAAATCACCATGCAAATCCAATCTTTAATTATCACGGCAGCATACAAATCACGAGTTTATTAATTCAACCAGTTTCCCTTGTGTTAAATTGAAGTTATAATTACTATCCTAAAGTTGAAAAAGAATTAAAAGTTAATCATAATATTTTAATGTTATTAAAATTAAATTAAATTGTGTTCATTGATTAATCTCATATTAGGTGAATTATTAGCTAAAAAAATATTATTAAATAATAAATTTTTATTATGACTAATTATTTTAATATATATGCTTCATGGTTTAAAATGGATAAAGCCATTGATTACATTTAATTTTTTTAGACATGTTGGCTTCTAATAATCTCATCATCATGGATTTTGGAATTTGAAAATTTCACCTAAATAAATTTCAATCATTGTAATATTATATTTATTTAAATATTATAAATTCGAATTAATATAAAATTTGATATTTTTTGAGTTTATTATATATCAATAGTACTATATGGTTTGATTTATTTATTTATTATTATGATTATAATAATTAAATTAATTTTTATTATATTAAATTACGATGAATACAGACGAAAAACAATATTTTATAATAAGTTTAACTTTTGGTAACAAAAAACGCATTTGACAAAACCGATATTACCTTTTTGATTAAATTTTTCACTCATTTATACAACTTTTATGAATTGTAAATATAAATCAAATTCCAATCTCCTTCAATATAACAAGAAAAAGGTCGACATTTTCAAAAATCAAAACCGTTGTTGTAAACATTAATTTGAATAACTCAATTACTAACTCACCTTGCGAAGATTAGCCATATGCCACTCAAAGAATCTATATATATATATATATATATATATATATATACACACACACACATAGGAAGAACTAAATGCATAGATTTAGAGAGAGAGATGGAAGAGGAAAACCATTTGGTTTGCTTAACAGGGAAGATACAGAAACAGAGACAATGGATTTTGGGGCAAAACTGGGTTGGTGCCATGATACTGGTTGTCCTAATGAGCTTGCTGCCGGCAGCCATCTCCGGCCAATCTCCCGACTACCGACAGGCTCTCTCCAAAAGCATTCTCTACTTCGAATCCCAGCGCTCCGGCCACCTCCCCCACAACCAACGAGTCACCTGGCGCCACCACTCCGGCCTCACCGACGGCCTCCAACAAGGCGTAAAACCTTTTCCCGTTCCCACATTCTCATCAATCTATATTTACATATATACAGTGTTTATCTCTGTTCTTTAATTAATGCAATATCCAATCTGTCTCTGTTTTCCGGTCAAGTTTTTTCGAATTGACGAACACTGTGCATTAAAGCAGGATTCGGCCATCGTCCAATCTCGATTGCTTTTTTACTGTATCCATTATAACAGGAAAAGCCCAATTGTATTCCGATTGAAACTCTGAATTTTCTCTCTCATTTGCATGATTCAAACTCGATATGAACTAGACAAGCAGATGGGTATCGAGTTTTTGCATTTGCTTGCTGTAATTGCGGAAGATTTTTTCTGGGTCTGTTTAATATAATCCGCCGCCATATCCACTCTCGATTCTCTGTTTTCCGGGTCAAATTCTGAAACAGGACACACCCATATATATGCGCACGTATATATATGTACACACATACATATAATGATACTTATAGATTGGTGCATGTATAGGTAGACTTGGTGGGGGGTTACTACGATGCCGGAGACAATGTGAAGTTTGGTCTGCCAATGGCGTTCACTGTCACAATGCTCTCGTGGGGAGTCATTGAATATGGCGACGACATTGAAGATGGCGGCGAGTACGAGCACGCGCTCGGAGCTATCAAATGGGGGACTGATTATTTCATCAAGGCCCACACTCACCCTAACGTCTTATGGGCTGAGGTAATAAAATATATTTCTCTGGTTTTTTTTTTTTTTTTTCCCATTCTAATTTTATTTTTTGATAGTTCATTTTTTAATTGATTTACATTAAATTATCAGATATTATATTAATTTAATATAACAATTAAATATATTATTAAAATTGCTTCTATATTTGAATTTTATGAAATATATAGTTTGTAATTAACTAAAATTAAATTATATTTTTAAAATTTAAATTGAAAATTATAATATATATTATGACACTAATTTTATTTTTTTATTTTAAAATTTAAATGGATAATATTTAAATTTTGTATTTATATAATTACATTAATATTAGTATAATATTTTATATTAAAAATAAATAGATAATTATTATTTATTTATTTTTTTAAAAAAAACAGTAATTTAACATGTTTTAATTTTGAATTATATATAGATTTTATGTTCTTAATTATGACTGTTAATTTTACAATTATTAGATCTTAACATTTGAAAACAATAATATTTGTAACAGCAATAACACATTTGGAGCGTGGAAACCACGCTTTTTAATAAATTTTCTCTCATAAATGAAAGCGTGTGGGGATATTATCTATTAATTAATTAATAGGAGAAGATAATGAATAAAGTCAAATTAGTTTTCAGGTGGGAGATGGTGAGACGGATCACTACTGTTGGCAGCGGCCGGAGGACATGACAACATCAAGACAAGCTTACAAGGTCGATGAGAAGAATCCCGGATCCGATGTCGCCGGAGAGACTGCCGCCGCCATGGCTGCAGCTTCGATTGTCTTCAGGAAAACAAACCCACATTACTCTAATCTTCTCTTACACCATGCACGGCAGGTAACTACAATGGAGTTGTTTTCACTTACTTACCGAATATGTATACATATGGTATTTACATGTAAGTGTGGTACGGTTGACCTAAATCCTAAAGTATGGCTACTTCATAGTAGTTATGCTTGAAGCAAAATATACTAGTTTCTAATAATTTTTGTTTGTTGAGTATTTCTCAACATAATTATTGATGGGTGTATATATGTTCATATATTTTTTGTATTATTTAATTAATAAAATCTATGATATATATCGTGTAGTTGTTCGAGTTCGGAGACCGGTACAGAGGGAAATATGACGAGAGCATTAAGGTGGCAAAAGGGCATTACACGTCGGTGAGTGGGTACAAAGATGAGTTGTTATGGGCAGCAATGTGGCTGTACAAAGCCACCGACAACCACCGGTATCTGGACTATGTCCTCCACAAAGCTCATCCCTTTGGTGGGATCACTTGGGCCATTACCGAGTTTAGCTGGGATGTCAAGTATCCTGGTCTTCAAATCCTTGCTTCCATGGTACCTACCTTCTTCTTTTTTCTCCCCTCCTATTTATTTAATATATATATATATATATATTTTTTAACCCATCTATTATAAAAATAATTTTCTTTAAAAATATAATAAAAAAGTTTACACAACTAGACACCCTCCCTTTCTCAACCTCTCCGGGTAGATTTTGTTTAATCTTTTTCTTAATTAATTGTTTTATGTCAAAACTTTAATTAATCAATTTCAAAATGCAATTACTTTGGTGCAGTTACTAATGGAAGGTAGGCATTTTAAGGGAGACCAGCGCATACTGGAACAATACCGCTCAAAGGCAGAACACTACCTCTGTGCTTGCCTTAACAAAAACAACAAGACTAACGTGCAACGCACGCCAGGAGGCTTACTGTACATCCGCCAATGGAATAATATGCAATATGTATCAACGGCCTCCTTTCTCCTAACCGTCTACTCCGACTATCTCCGAGCCTCAAATCAACGGCTCAGATGTGATCTCGAAACACTGGATCCACAAGATCTGCTCAGTTTTGCGAAATCACAGGTTGATTACATCTTGGGTGCTAATCCGATGGGAATGAGCTACTTGGTTGGGTATGGACCCAATTACCCACAAAGGGTGCACCATAGAGGTGCATCCATTGAATCATACCGAGGGAACAAGGGTTTCATTGGTTGCACCCAGGGTTATGATATCTGGTATAAGAGAAAAGATCCTAACCCTAATATCTTGATTGGAGCCCTAGTTGGTGGCCCTGATCAAAAAGATGAATTTGCTGATGATAGAGAGAATTATGTGCAAACCGAGGCCTGCACATACAATACAGCAACCCTTGTTGGGGTATTTGCTAGGTTGCATAGCTTAAGGAAGGGTGATTTGGGTTTTGTTGCAAACCATCATTCGTTCGAGGATTCTTAGGGTCTTGCTAAATTTGTGGGTTATCCCCATTGTACAATCCGTCATTTCCCATACACAGAAAAAGAAAAAGAAATAAGATGAGAGATACAGCAATTTTATTTTGAGTTCTAAAGGAAGCTTATACAGATCAAGAATGTTGTTTGTGTTAAAACACAGAGACATTTATGGCAATGCCCAGAAACAGCTAACAATTACTTTAGGATGATTAAGAAGCAAAATCCACAATAATAAACAAATCAACCCATGGATGATTCAGAGCTTTGATACAAACACTGCATTGGTGCTGCATCAGTGCGGAAGGACATCAAATCCAATCCATGCCTTGGAGCAGTTTATTTAAGAGAATTCATCATGTACTCAAAAAGTTCTCATGAGTTTCAGACATCTATTATTCAAAAGGAAAATAAGGAGAAAACAAAAGCCACTCACATATTATATGGCAGATTTCAGTGCAACCAGTGGCTTCCAAAATTTTACCTTTAATCATAACCTTTTATCATAACGTTCTTTCACCTTTCATTTCTTACTTTGGCAACTGCAAACTACAACTGCTCCTAAAACATGGATTCTACAAAATCCGTAACTCATTCTATCTAAAAACAGATGCAAGCCACTTATACAAAGTAATGATACATAGATAGGATTCATACAAGTCCCAACTAAGCATTGCTGTCTCTGATTTATCCTCTATTCCTTTCAAGAATCCAGGAAAAAAAGAAATAGAAAACTAAAACTAAAGTAAAGCAGTGACTGTAAAAAGATACAAACGTTTACTTACTAAAATATAGGTTTCATAATTTATGATAGGGAGACAACAAAAGCTTATAAAGGAAGCAGAATCCTGTAAAAACAAAGATAGAAGAGCAAACCAAATATATTCTTTTAAGATTGTTTCAAAGAATCTGTTCCTGAACTTGGAAGATGACTAACAACCAATGGGGGCCGAAGAGCTCGATGGTTGGCGTCTGCCTGTTTGCGAGCCTTATACATTTCTTCTGTTTCAATTACAACCAATCTTTTAACCTGTACAAGTAGTACCATAGTTATAATAACTGTTAGAAATGAAAAGAAATAAAGAAGCACAGGCAAAACAAAACCCACCTGTTGAAGCATTCCCCTAACCGTGGGTGTGTTCCACCGCATGACAGTACGGTTGCATTTGCGGAGGCGCAATGCTTCTAAAGTGCGTCTGTGCAGCCTCCTGGTGCCTGGGATCCCCCTCACAAGGGTTATATAAAGGTTAGGGCTCCATTCAATTGGAACATGGGCTTTGAAGGCCTTGAAAGCATTCATATCTTCCTTGTTCGACTAATAGTCCCTGATGGCAAATATAATCAATATGCTTCCTTTGAAAAATATGCATTCTTTAAAGAAAAAATTATAACTATCGGGTTGTTCTCCGCATGTCTGAGGAAAATTTATGATGTAGATGTTATGAACTAGTCAAGGAAGAGAACACTAGTTGAATACACATAAATACACACACAAAGACATATATATCAGAAAGAAAATGTAAAAGTCATCAGTCGGGTTCTATGAATAACACGATTGTGTTTCACAGAGGAAACAGAAGAAAAGAAATGCATACAGGTTCAACCACAGCATCTAACATTGCTTTTGTTTCCAACAAACAGTAAAAATTACACTAACCCTAGAAGCTGTATTAGAACTTTGAAGCATAAGACTATACGTAAGTCTAGGTAGATCGTTCCAGGTAAACGAAATCGAAAGTAAACAAAGTAAGAGATTTTCACAGTTAGAAGTATTGTATACGACATCTAAGGAAGCAAAAATGCTTAAGCCGCAACATTACATTAAGCCACCAATCTAAACCAGATAAACAGCTCACTTGAAAAAAGAAATAGCAAAGCAAAATGACCTGAATATACTGATCAAAATTCATCTGAGCAAGAAAAGGAGTACATTGTCTTAGTTTTGCATAATTAAAATATGGCGACTTGTACTTCTGTCATTTCGTTCTTCCACTCGTGAAGACAAGACAGAGAAAAAAGGCGGAGAAAACAAGGAATCCTAAAGAGAACTAATCGAAGGAAAGGACAGAATTCAAATAAGAATAATTTAAATCAGAAACTTACCTAAATAGCTTTCGATTCCTCAGCACAGGTGCCCAAAGCGGGAGCAGTAGGGTTTAACAAGGAGGAGGGGTGGAGGACGAAGATGTATTTCGCCTCCAGTTACGGAAGGTTGCGAAAACGACCCCTTTTGATCACACTGCCCTTTCGCATTTTGGGCCTCTTTTAAGTTTGAAACGGCGTCGTTTACTCTCAAAAGTCAACAGTGTCAACCCACTGACGTGGAACCATGCAGTACCTACTTGCACATTAAAGTACAATACCTCTTAAGGCACAACTTCTTCTTGCTAGGGTTCCTCTGCTCTTCACTGACACTGTGAAGTTCCTTCTCTTCTCTGCAAACTGGCGAAGAATTATGAATAATAAATAAAGAAAAAATAAACAAAGATGGAGAAAAACGGAGGTGACGCAGCTGAAATTCTTCGCGAAATAGAAACCTTAAAGGCCAAGAAGGCCGACATCGAGAATCGGATTTCATCTCTCGAAGCTCAGCTCCGCGAAACGACAACGTCAGAGCGAAAGGACGCCGCTCCAAATGGTTATTCTTGCCCTTCAATCTTCAATCTTGCTTCTGTGCTCGGCCACGGATTGTCGGCCGATCAAATTTACCGTTACAGTCGCCACCTCCTGCTTCCTTCCTTTGGAGTTCAAGGTATTTCCTCTATTAAACAACGCATACTATTACGTTTCATTTTTCCTTTTCTCGGAGTTCTGATGATAAGAGTATAGAGTCGTTTTTAGTGTTATTGCAAGCCCGTCACCAGCAAAGTTTTGAGTGATTAGTACCTTTTTGTCAATTTTGTTGAATTATGGAAAGGAATTACCTGTTTAGATTAGAATGTTAGTAAAAATTCCGTTCTTTATTGTTTAGTATTAAGCTGCTGTTCTTTGTTTTGTTTGTTCGGTTGTAGGGCAGTCAAATCTCCTGAAGTCTTCGATTCTAGTTGTTGGAGCTGGAGGATTAGGCTCCCCTGCTTTGTTGTATCTTGCTGCTTGTGGGGTTGGTAAGAATTTTTGCTTTTTTTTTTAACAAGATTCAAAATGTTATTTCCTTCATAAGTGAGGTTACTCACTCTAGCTTCTCCATTTTGGAGGACCTTACTTTCTAAATATTTAGTTGTTAGTATTCATCTATTCCCTTTTTTCTGGGTTTTCTTTTTCTAGGCCGCTTGGGAATTGTTGATCATGATGTAGTTGAGCTTAATAACATGCACAGGCAGGTATAAGTTGCATATAACTTATGGAAACTACTGCTATCTCATGTAACTGATAGTGTTGTTGATCGAGGAAATGAATATTTTCTATGATACACGATATAATTATCCTTTCTGCATTTTTTTTGAGATAATTCTTTCTGCACTTTAGGACAGGTGGATAATTCATGGTCCTAGTGGCCTTTATTGGCTTCGGTCAGCTTCATTTCTTTACCATAGGAAGTAATGACTGTGCTTTAGATTTTTCATTTAGCAGTAGAACTAATATTTATTTCTTGAGTTTGGGTTATAAATCCGTTTTTCTTCTCTTTTGTAATTTGTTCTATTTGATTTCTGATTGTACTTGCTCTATCAGTCAAATCTTTTATTTTGTTTTCTGTCAGGGACTAGATGGACTTTCTATTCTTTGTACACGTGTTCTTCATTTGATTTACTCAATCGCTATCTGTTTGCTTACAAAATGTATGATATGGAATTTCTTTCACCTATTTTCTTGATCTTAATTGTCATCTGGTCTTCTTTAGGTTATCCACACTGAAGAATATATTGGCCACCCAAAAGTGAAATCTGCTGCTGCTGCTTGTCGCTCGTAGGTTATTCCCTTTCAATTTGATCTTCATTTGTAGATATCTGGTTTAAATTGTGATGTTCACAGTATGAGGAGACTTTATTTGATTCCTTTGCTTTGGACTTGCCTAGAAATTTGTATTTTTATATTTTCCCACTTTTGTCTAATATAGTGTTTTGTTCCAGGATTAACTCCACTATTCAAATTGTTGAATACAAAGAAGCTTTGCGTACAAGCAATGCTTTGGAAATCTTGAGCAAGTATCCTTTGTTTATATCACTGAAATGTGATATCTTTGTCATGGTCACTGCCACTGACAACCAAAAGAATTCACAGTGATTGTCTACAGCAATAGGACCCTTGGAAAGGGGAAAAGTGGCGGCTGACAGACGAAAGAAAATGTTCGATAGAGTTGGCTGAACTTAGGACTGTTTAGGAGGAATTCTAATTATTGTTTTTTTAGGAGTTAGAAGTTCAATAAAACAGTTCCAAGATTCCTGGTTATCTTATAGGGATCTAATTCTAAACAAAACATCAACTTTGAAATGTTGCGGTTTGTGTGGACTATCATGCTATGGATAATAATATAGTTAAAGATAAGTTCTTGATTCCTATGATAGAGTACATTTAGAAGAGCTGCATGGTGCCAATACTTCACCAAACTAGATCTTGAATCCAGCTACCATCAAATAAGGATGCACCCACATACCATCGAGAAAACAAACTTTAGAACACCTTACAGGCACAATGAGTCTTTCGTCATGCCTTTTGGACTCACCAACGCATCCTCAACATTCCAAGCTCTATCGAACTCGATCTTTGAGCTTTACGCGAGTTTGTACTCTTTGATGTCATCATCATATATAGCAAGATATTGTTAGGACACTTGGGCCACCTGCATATGAAAAAGAGTAAATGGGCCTAGCTTAAGTAATTCGGCGGTGGAGACCTATCTTTGGGGGGGGATTTTTGTGGTGAGAACAAATCATTATAGCCTGAAATTCTTCCTAGAGCAGTGCGTGGTCACATCGTACATCTAATGAATTATCGTGCTAGTTCAAAGAGATCTAGGCAAATTGAGGGAAATTTCGTGCAAGTCCAAAGAGATCTAGGCAAATTGGGGAAGTCGCACATCTCATGAAGATAATTAGTTGGAACAAAAATTGATTGGGATGTGGTCTTAAGAGGAAGAAAATGAAGTAGTTAATAGGGTGTGCCTCCACATAATGCTCTTGCAAGAAACGAAAAAAGAATCTATCAATAGAATTTTGATTTGAAGTATTTGGGAGTTGAGCTTTAAGGAATAGGTGGTTGTCCCATCCTTAGGTGCCTCAAGAGGATTGCATATTGTGTGGGACACTACAGTTGCTAGTTGACTGGATGTGATCGAAGGGTCCTTCACTGTAACAGCTTTGCTTAATATGAAAGGAAAGGGATCCTGGTGGATAACATGTGCTTATGGGCCTGTGAACCCTAGATGTAGATCTCTTTTTGGGGAGGAGCCATCCTTTCTTTCTGATTTGTGCTTGCTGTATAGGGAGTCACTTTAATGCTTGTAGATTTCTTCATGAGAAGTTGGGAGGTGGCTGAGAAACTATGAGCATGCGGGGCTTCGATGATTTTATGCAAGATTGTGAGTTACGGGTTTTGAATAATAGAAAGAAGTGAGGAATCTTCTTTTCTGTTATCACTTTCCCACTCCATGACTTATTCTCAATTAATAACTTTGGGTATCTTCACTAGCATTAATATTGTCACTATCATTAATAAAAAAAACCTTTAGGTTTGTTATCCAGGAACATGTTCAGAAGATTGCAGTCAGTTTGATAATGATGAGTGATATTGCAATCTCCCACTAAATAACGCTTGATTCACCTTGTCTGTGGAAATGCGAGGTAGTTGTTCTTTGCATATTGATTGCTTCGTGATTTGATCTTGTTGGGAGGACATGTTTTCTAATTTGGTTCAGGATGTTTTATGAGATCTATATCAGACCACTTCCCGATTATGTGGGATTCCCAACGTGTGCAACAAGGTCCTAATCCATTCAGTTCTAAGAACATATAGATCCAACATCGTAATTTTGTTGCTAAAATGAAGGAATGGTGGAATGATGACCCCGTTAGCGAATGGGTGGGATATAAATTCATGCAAAAATTGAATCTCTTTAAGGAAAGGTAAGGCAAAAGTCTAGAATGAAATGGGCGAAAGAGGGTGATGCAAAAACTAGGTTCTACCACCATGTTGTTAATGGTCGGAGAAGGGGAGTTGAGCGGGATAAGTAGCTGATAGGGCATGAAATCACTAAGTTCTATCGTAGGTTATAGACTGAGGATGAGGTACTTAGGCCTGGCTCTACCAGAAGTAGTGCCATGTCTCATGTTTGAAGTAATTTTATAGGACTAGCAGGTTCAGCCATTCTTACCCTCTGCACCCCACAGGGAACTACAACCACATGGAAAGCCATATTTGACTGAAGAACTGTTGCAGGAAAATGTGAGTTGCTGATTAACTAGGAGGGTTTTTCACCTGTTTCTCTACGAGTTATATGTTCAATATAATAGGTTCTAAGAGTCTTGATTCCTAGAGGGACGTTTTTCTAATAGCTTCAGTATGAATATGATCATTATGATCGTTAAATTATTGTTCTAGTCTAAAGATATAGAAATAGGAGGTTCTCTTTGATAAGCCTCATCATAGGCCAGGCAAGGCTGAGAATCCAGCAAGCAGGCCTCCAAGTTGCTTAGGGACTTCACCGTGGAAGGCTCCTTAACCCGATTCCAAGGGTGCGACGTGACAATCTTCTACTTGCCTCAAGCATCCTCTCCTTTGTTCTTTTTGACATGAAATGCTATGACTTCCGTAACTGATTATATTTTACTAGATATGACATAGTGGTAGATGCAACTGATAATGCTCCAAGTCGCTATATGATCAGTGATTGCTGTGTACTGTTGCGCAAGGTAAAATTTCTTATTGAAGATTTTTTTAATGGTAGTGCTGCAAAGAACCTGATTTGTGAAGGTGGCCTATATCTTGATTCCATATCTAGCACTGAGCTTCCATGCTTTTCATGCAGCCTCTAGTATCTGGCGCCGCTTTGGGAATGGAAGGTCAGGTATGTTTATGGTCATTATCACATTCTATTTTCCAGTCAAACCTGACTTATGGACAAACATTCACCCAAAAGAAAAGTACTGGGCAATATCTGAATGTATGCTTGAACCGTCAGTGTTGTTGTGCAGCTGACTGTTTACAATTACAATGGAGGTCCATGCTACCGATGTCTCTTTCCAACTCCCCCACCGACGACAGCATGTCAAAGATGCTCAGATAGTGGCGTTCTAGGAGTAGGTAGTTTACTGTCCTTCCTGAGCTACTCTTTTCACTACTGTCCTTGCCTCTTTGGTCCTGTCTGCAAATCATGGTTATTTATTTTTTAATATCTTTTGCATGAAACTGACCAGATTAACTTATTCCTTGCTAAGATTTATTTTCTTTTTTCAATTAGAGAAGAATATTTTAACATATTGATTTTCCTTCAGTTCCTGGAATCATTGGCTGTCTCCAAGCACTAGAGGCCATCAAAATTGCTAGTGCTATTGGTGAACCACTCACGGGACGGATGCTTATTTTTGATGCACTCTCTGCACGAATTCGAGTTGTATGGTCTTTGATATTGATTGGATTTTTCCATCCCTGTTAACTGGACCATTTTGGTTTGTTTTACATGTTACTTACTGCTTTAAGTTTTACTGCTCAGGTCAAGATTAGAAGCAGGTCATTACAATGCGAGGTTTGTGGAGAAAACTCAAAATTCAAACGGGAGCAATTTAAAGAATTTGATTATGAGAGATTCACTGAGTCTCCACTTTCAGTGGTATATATTCCTTTCTATTTTCCTTCCATTCAACTAAAAATTTTATTTCCCAAGTCCACATTCACCAGTTAAAATTAGCTTAACTATGTTTATGTTTAAGTCTGGCTAAATTACATAACGGTACTTGAGATTAGGTGTAAGTCCAACTGGATTTATTATTTTTAAGAAAAAGTTCAGTTTTTGTATAAAGAAACTGTAAACTCAATAAATTTTTGTATATAAGTTAGATGATAGCTTAATTTATATTACGTGACGATCACGTAATTGCTAAATATTTTTTTAAAAAAATGAAAAGAAACATAATGGGCAATTTAGTCTTAGAAAGCGCAAAAGAGTGCTAGTTTAGTTAATATTGTAAAGAGAAAACTGAGTAAGAATTCAAAATAAACTTGGTTGTTACGGTAACCAAAATAGCAAAAATTTGTATAATTTATCCTTCTGTTTGCTTCTTTTAGTGTTATGTTGTACTCTATACCAAAACACAGACCCTAGGACTGTCATCATTCAAACCCTGCACTGAAGATAAGATCATCAATGCAACTTCTATTCCATTCGATGTGTCAAAAATATCTGAACTTTGCATTACTACATAGACACATGGTTTAATGTCATCAGTTTGGATTAAATGCAGTCTCCCTTGAAGCTAAACCTTCTACAGCCAGATTGCAGAATAAGCAGCAAGGATTACAAGCAGAGAGTTCTCGATGGAGAGCCACACATACTGCTGGATGTACGCCCATCACATCACTTCAAGATAGTTTCTCTTCCAAATTCGTTAAACATTCCTCTTGCAGCTTTGGAATCAAGGTTACCGGAAGTTTCTTTGGCATTGAAAGAAGAGGAAAACCGGCAAGATAGGGATTCTGGCTCAAGGGCTAGCCTGTATGTGGTATGCAGACGTGGTAATGATTCACAGAGAGCCGTTAAGTACCTCCACAGTGTGGGTTTCACTTCAGCTAGGGATGTTGTTGGAGGTATAGAGTCTTGGGCGCATGAGGTTGATCCCAACTTCCCTACTTACTAGAAATTTTCTTGTTGCTTGGAGCGTATTATTATTGTCTCTATACTTACACCATTAAGCCAAGAGATAAATGGGCTTTAAAATAGTGACTATGCTTATATTAGCACGCTACAACTACTCTTTCTCAAGATTTGAGAGGCAGAGAATGAAAATTAAGACTCTGTTTGAACAAATAAAAAAACAATATAAAATTTATTTGTAAATTTGTACTTAATTAAATTGTAAATTTTTTTTTTTAAAAATAATTTTATTTCTAATTAGTTACACATAAATATTTATAGAAATTTTAATTCTATTATAATTTTAGTAGTATGAAATTATTATTTTTATAAAATTTTAATTATATAATATTAATTAATTATTATATTCAACATTTCTCTCAAGTAGTTACAGAGATATTGTACATGCTCAACTTACATAATAAGTGTTGAAGAGTCACCATGCAATTTATCAAAGACACGTGTGCTCGACTCGGCTCAAACGGCTTGATCCAGCTCAAAATAGCTCAGTTTGGCTCAAAACGGTTTGACTCTACTCAACATGGCTTGATCTAGCTTAAAACGGTTCAAATAAATTTAAAACAGCTCAGCTCAATTCGGCTTTAAAACAACTCAGTTTCGACTCTAAAATAATTCGAGTTTGACTTTAAAACGGTTCGATTTCAACTCAAAAAACATATCAAAGTTGGCTTGGCTCGTTTTCTCTAAACAGATCTCTAAATGTGCGCAGAAAAACGGAATGGTGCAGTATTTTTAAGTATAGATGTGCGGCTGTAACTTTTTACTAGCGGTTGAGTGTGCGGCTGCAATTTTTTATCGGTATCTTCAAAGTGCTGTTGCACTTTTTTACCAGCACTTCTAGATATGTGGCTGCACTTTTTTACCAACGACTGCAAAGTACGGCTCCACTTTTTACCGGCGCCTCCAAAATGCTGCTACACTTTTTACCAGTGCCTCCACTACCGCTGAAAATTATCATAAACACCATAGAACACATTGGTGGATTCAAATCTGTTTTGGATGGTAATGAGAGTAGATTTGAATAAAAGGGTACCAACCCAACATATGTTGCTATTTTAGAATTTGTAAAGAACTCTAAAATAAATTTATTTAACTTTTATATTATTATAAATTTTTAAAAAATAAATAAATAATTTTATTTTTTATTTTTAATTTATTAAATCTAGATATTTATATAATTTCTAATCTATTAATAAAAAAATTCTTATTTATTAAAATTTTAATAATATAAAATTATTATTTTTTATAAAATTTTAATTACATAAAACTAACTAATTAAATAATAAATTAAAATAATAAAATACTATATTAAACATAAATTAACATAATGTGTAAATTATATTGAAATTGCAAAAATAAAACATAATAACAATTTCATGTGCAATTGAAATAATATGTTACATAAATTTTTATATTTGATTTAACTATATTTCTACAAATGATTACAACAACTACGTTTTTTTTTTCTACCTTTTAAAGTTTTAAACTTCGACAAAAAAGTTGAAGTTATTTGTAAAAAGAAATAAATTTTATAATAGTAAAATTAATATCTAAATAAGTCCACATGATATCAAAATCAGAAAATAAAATGTGCATATGTCAATACATGCAACTTTTACATTAAAACATAACTGTATATCTATGGAATTTTACAAAGATTCTTATCATTAACAGTAAAAAAAAAAAAAAAAAAATCCTCAAGTATTATATAATAGTAATTCATAATTTTTTAAATGAAAATAATCACAAATAATAATTCATAGATAAATTTAAGATATATAACAAATTAAATTTTACAATTAATTTAAAGTTAATATGTAAAACACAGTGACATATTTGACTTCTAAAATTTATAAACAATTAACAAGCTGTGGCAGGTCTAGAAAGCTTTGCACATAGTAGAAAGAAACAGAGTTTCTAACATCTCTCGTAAGTCATAACCCGCCGTGAAGAATAATTCTTTCAAAATTCCCAGTATCAGATAGAGCATCTATTGATAGTTAAATTATTGCACCACTGTAGTAAAATAATAAAACAAGAAAAGATTACATTAGTTTCCGAACGAACAATCGTACTGGATTTCTATACACAAATCAACTCAGAGTTTCCATTCTCATAACCATTTATCTTAAAAGATGAACATCCCAAAAAAAACCAGTACCTTCCCTGTTTTATACCATTTGAATGGTGACGGCGATGGTTGCGGTGACTTTCAGAGTCATAGAGGGTTTTCTTCATACTATTTTTGTGCAGAGATGTGGTACTCTGCGTCCATCTTAGCACCCACATATTATCCTTGCTGCTTGTTCAATGGAAATTCTTTCTCTTGCTTACAGGTTATTGAAGCAATATTTGGAACCCCACGAACTCGTTTGTAGAATTTATTTACAAATTTACACTTATTTTAACTAAGGGAAAGTGAAGATCTTTTATAAGATGATAAAAATGAGTTTCTAAATAATTTCAATGTAAAATTTGAAGATTCCACTTGAAGGTATTTATGAACTCAATTTTTATAATTTTGTGATGTATCATTAAGTAATTGTAAATTTTCAAATAAATTCTACAAACAAACTCCATTTCTTCCAAACATAGCCAAAATCACACAATTATTTCTCCCATCTTTTTCCATGTTCGGAAGGAGGCCAATATTGACAAAAGAACCAAAAAACAGTCGAAGATCATAAAACACATCTATGACTCATGTAGCATAATTCTAGGGCCAAATTATTCTCACATTAGAATTTATGCATAGATAAACTCGAGAAAAAACAAGTCTCATGATGTCAAATTTTGGAAAGAAATATTGCATTTCGTGAGCCCCAGAAAACAAAAAACGCGTCCTCACCACCCAACAAGCAGAAGTTTCAAAAGAGCCATACGTATAAAAAGACCATTTTTTGCTTGCCTGAAGTATGCAGCTCTTGGATCTGCATCAACATCCACGGTAATCTACATAGAAACAATAGCGAAGGTAAATTAACCAATGCTTCATGGCAAGACTTTGACTGATGCCATAAAATATAGCCAACATTACTAAAACATTGCATACCTCATCAAGCCTAGGTAAAGGATGCATGACAACAGCATGTATCTGCATCACTCCCACTACATTCTTATCCACGATGTACTTTCCCCGAGCTTCTTCGTAAAGGTCAAGTCTCTCACCAAACCGTTCTCGTTGAATGCGGGTTTGGTACACGACATCACATTTGGAAGCCACTTCCATTAAGTCAGCACTCTCTTCCCATTCAACTCCTTTTGTTGTCAAATATTCCTTTATATCATCCTGGAAACATGGAAAAGTGAACACTTAAAAAGTTTAGCTACTCAATGAATTCAAACCACAAAATTTATCAATAATCCATGTTCTTCTGTTCCTCAAAAAATAATTAATTCATGTTCTTCTTTCAGGTCAGATCAGCGTGTTCCAATGAGCTAACTCTGATGAATGCTAACCTTCATCTTCACCACCACCGGTGAAACAAAGTAGATCTTCACGTTTTCGTACTTTGCAAGCAAGTAAGCGAGTGACCGAACAGTCCTTCCATTTGCAAGATCTCCCACAAGTGCAACTTTAATACCGTCCAGTTTCCCTAACTCTCTTTCAATGGTATAGACATCTAAAAGAGCCTGTTCATCATAGGGAGAAAACAAGCAGTCTTTAGCTGGACAATTGAAATTTGCCACAATATGTAAATGGAGAGGCTGAAGAAAGAAAAGATTCATATTTCATCTGGACAACAATGAAGCAAACAGTTGGCATATTATGTAATCACTAAAAGAACAAAGAAAGTAGTGGCAGATGGTTGTGTAATCAACATTGTTCTATAAGCTTCCTAAGATAAGCGGAATAAGACAGTTATAATAATCTGTTTCTTTGTACTACCATATAAGATTGGTATTCAGTTTCCAGTACCAAAATTATGACAAACTTGTCAACAAGCAGTATTTCAATTTGTCCAATTGTCAAAAGGGGGTGGAAGAGGGAGTGGAAGAGATGAACTGTCCTCAATTGACAATTATTATAGAATCATAAACAAAAACAAAGTCAACTAACCTTTTCAACCTTTTTAAGGCCTAAAATTTATACAGGGAGAAACTACTTGGCGTAATAAGGTACAGGTTGATGTGGTATCACATTTCCATTAATAGTTTGATAGAAATTTGATTTTGCAAAAATTAGTTTAACCAATAAACAATAGAGGTGAAGGAATTTTTGAAGAGAAAATTCAAGAACTATTCAAAATAAAATTTTCTCTAGCATTGACATGAACAGAAGTTTTGCAAAGACCTGAGTGGGATGTTGCCCAGGACCATCACCAGCATTAATAATAGGAATACCAGCAGTTGCTGCTGCTCTTTTGGCAGCACCGCTTTCAAAGTGCCGCATGACAATTATGTCTGAATAGCCTTCAACTGTTCGAATAGTGTCTGCGAATCAAGTTCATAGATTACAATTGATGCAATAGAAAAGACACTTATATAAATGCCAAATTTCTATAACTACTTGACAAAGAATACCTTCAAGTGTTTCTCCTTTTGCTGCTGATGAAAACTCCCGGGCATTTTCAGTTGTCAAAACTTCCCCACCTAAACGTTTCATGGCAGACTCAAATGAAAGCCTGGTTCTGGTAGAGGGCTCATAGAAAAGGGTAGCCATCAGGTAACCCTTGAGTATCTGACTTCCAGGTGAATTCTTTTCAATTGCCTCCATTTCTCTCGCAACTTCAAATATAGCATCCAGAGTATCTCTATCAAATTGTTGAGCTTCAATTACATCATCAAGTTGAAACTTCTTCCCCGACATAAAAGTAGGCCTAACTTTAACTTCCATTGCACAACACTGGACTCCACTTCTCAGAGATAGTGTCTGGGTTTGATCCCGTTTCATCATCTTCTTGTTTGGAAACAACCTCGAATGTGTAAGTTCGGCAGATATAGAAACTGATTTGGAATGAACAGGTAGCTGGCGGAAGATATTTGAGTAATTTCTCATGAATTCTTTATTGCCATTTAATGCTTTTGGAGCAACCCTGCAGGATGTGCATGAAGAAAATGATGCAGAAGGAGCCATCCCAGCTGACCAAAACAGCTCTCAATAACAAACTTGAGTCTCCGAAAGCACTTGAAGTAACCTAAAATGAAGAAATAACAAAGGTACCAGAACATGAACAAATACAAACCAGACAGTAATCGTATTCAATATACAAAAGAAAGAAAACTGAATATACAATTCATCATAAATTCGCCGGTGGTGGAGCAAGAACAGGTATTAAAATCAAACCACAGATGATAGAGAGAGAGAGGTGCGAGAGTTAAGGCCTCTCTGGAGGCAACATCATCGAAAAGAAATTTTGAAAAATAAAAATTGCAAATTGTCTTCAGTGTGTAACTGCGTCCATTCCAGAGATTAATACCAGACCAGAATTCATGAAACTCGAAGCCGACAAGAAGTTTTCCAACTCCACAGTAAATTCCACACTCGAAAATAGGGTTAACGCATTTTGGAAAAGATCAAACAAAAGATAACAATTCCATTAGATTTAAAAATTAAAAATTAAAAAAAAAGTTAAACACATACTCCAAACAGTACTATGGTCAGTTCAAAGACGAAGAGAATAGTGGGCTTCTCTGCTGACAGGCAGAACAACAACGGAACCAATGAGCAAAGTAGAGAATACCAGAATCAGAGTGAACAACAGAAGAGAGTAAATACCTGGCAGGATCTTTTCCGGGTAGAAGGAAGGAAAAGAAAGCTTCGCGAGGCGCTTAAGAGTGTTTGTTTCCCGAGAAAAAGGCGGAGTTTTCTTTTTTCCGATAAGAAATTTATAATAAGATTAGAATGAAGAAAGCAAAAGCGGGATTGTCGGAGGAGCCGAAGGCACGAAATGATTCCTTCCTCCCCTGCCATTATGAAAGATTTTTAAAAGTACCAGAAAATAATAAATAAATAAATAATCACGGAGATACTTTGGCAACGTTTCATAATTTTAATTTTTGAAATTTCCATGTACAAAAATTATAAAATAAGTAAAAACTATAAATTTTTAAGAATTAATTTTTATTTTTTTAAAAAATAGTTTAATTTGGCTTTGATTATACGCATAAAAATATAATGAATGCATAGACATATAAATATACAAAATAAAATATTTTTACGTGGTAAATAATTTTATTTTTAAAATTTCTGTTCGTGAAATGAAAAAATTACACTACACGAAGAGGAGTAAATTGATTATTTAAAATTATATTAATTTTTAATGTCATGAATTATATTTTTTTTATTTTATAATTATTAAGATATTACGAGAATAGATAACGATATTAAGATTATAACATTTACAAAGACAGATTATTGCAGCATCACTAGAAAAACTGAATTAGATTATACAATTTGTTTTTTTATTTATTTTTAAATAATTTTGTTCTTGAACTAGTAAAATTATCAAAAATAAACGTACTTAAACAAGAATTAGCGGACTCTGTTAGTTTAATTCCCTTGTTTCAAAGAAAGAAAGACTGAGTCATACACATTTTATTTAATGGTTGAAAGTTAAGTAGTGGTGATTCTAAAGATTGTTCGAAAAAAAAATAAAAATATCTCTTTATATTATTTGTAATACGTAAAAATATCAACGTAATTTCATATAATTATTTAATATAAATATTAAATAAAAAATAAAAACCAGATGATGGAAATGAAAAACTTAGGACGTATAAGATAATAACACGAGTTATTCGACATATTTTAATTCCTATAGATTAATTTACATCAATCAATTGAAAGAGAGGGAAGAAAGTGACAAAAACAACTAAAAACTAAGTGATTTTTTCAACTAGACACAGAAAATGTAGGTTTTTTATGATATTTTAGTCCATTAATAACTCTTTCTTTAGATAGATAGATATATATATATATACATATGAGCATATATATATATATATGAGCGGAAATGTAAATAGATAAAAGAAGTTGAAGATAAATGAAAGAACTCAAAAACTCGTTTTACTGCAGGTGACATGAATAGAAAGTATGTGTTCAAATTCAAGACCAAGCTCTGACTTTATTGCCGGTGGCTGACCACCCCACAGGGCGGCTGCAGTGAGATCATTCGAGGCTAAGCATAACTGCACAACCCATAAATGCAGCGGCTCCTCCTGGGACACCTGTGTCCACATTTTCCGCAGTTGGACCTACTAACCATGACATTAACACAAAAACCCCTACAGCATTGCCATCCAAAAGGGCATCTGATTATGCACAAACCGCAGTGATTAACATCCGACGAGACATCGATGCATTGGTTTCCGCAACACCGCATTCGAGTTCCTGGGTGCTCTCCTTGCCAGCAAATCCACGGCCTCCACCTGCACCCTGGCTGTCTCAGCCGATGATGACGATGGTGGTTCATCACTTCATCAAGCCAAGGTGACGATGAGGAGCTGGTACCAGTCATGTTCCTTGGAGATGTTTCGGGAGTCAGGTGGCTAGTTGCTGTCGCAACTAGTGATGGTATTAACAACAGGAAGAGGGAAACTGAAGAAATGTGTGGAAAGGTTGCCATTTGAAGATGTACTTGACAAAACCAATTGGAAATAATTAGTTCAGACTGTGTCCTATAAATGTCTGGGATTGCGAAGAGAAAACTTGAGAGACTTGAGGTGTATTTTCATGTTTTCCTTACGTGGGTAACAAACAAGGAGTCGATATGACATGTTGGGGTGCTTTGCGGCTTGAGAGTAATCGACATATTTTACGTAAGAGAGGATGATTTTGCTTGCCTTTGTGCACGTAGGATTTTCGCTTTTTTTTCATGAATCCAATCATGAAAAAGCAATTTAAATCGCTAACTTGCTAACTTCCTAAGTACAAGACAGACTGTATTCCAAAAAAAGACAGTAAGAAAAGTTCAAACCTAAGGGACTTTCTTTCCATTCTGTTTTTCAAAAGGCTCCTTTTGTAAAAGGAAAAACAAGGATGCTACATTAACTTTAAAGCAGAATGGTTGTGGGGGATGGAAGGGATAGGAGACCCGAAGCTCCTCGCAGCTTTTTTGAACCAAAATACAGATAGGACTTCATAGATTTCAGGGTTAACTATGCAGAATCACCATGCAAATCTTCAGAAGGCATCAGCTTTCACATCTGCTACGTATCTAATATACAATTTAATGAGTTAATTCTGCATTAACGTTCCTCATTGTTTTGTTGCCAGAAAATCATAATAGAAAAACTTTTTACCACATGATCACGATATGCCAAGTTTCCCTGTGGGAACGGGATGTTTGGGCACTCCTTGGGAAAATTTGGGCATCCAATAATAGACACACTCATGATAGAAGAAGCAGCAGGAGTTGCTTCATTAAGAATTGAAAAGTATCATCAAGTTATTTTTTAAATCTTTGGTGAAACTAAATGCCAAATTGCCGAAGGCATATGCCTACTCAGCGTAAAGACCATAGCTAAATCAAAAGAAAAAGGTCTCCTCAAAAAAAAAAATCAGAAGAAAAAAGGAGTTCAATGGGGAACCACAAAAACTTGGAACACCAAATAACATGATAAATCTGGGTGAAGTGACAGCAGTATGATCAGATCCAGATGCAAGCATAATAACAGAGCAGAAAAAAAACACATTGTTCAGAGCATTCACAAGCTTCAAGCTTCTTTCTTCTTCTTTCCTCCTCCCAAAACATAGATATTTAAACCTAATTGGATATACCTGCTCTTTTTTAGTTTTAGACAGGTCATTTTTCATTGTTTTCCTCAGGCTGTTGCTGCTCATACCGACGCTTAAATTTAGCAATCTGCCCTATACTTTCAGCCATTTGACGTTTTGCTCTAAAGTGATAAACTTTACCAGCATGGTGTATTTTTGTCATCATAACGTTCATCAATCTGCCACTTTGAGTTACATACGATATCCACTGCATCTGAGGATGCAATCCCTTTTTCATTTCCTGCAAATCTAGGAGATAATTTGAAAGTTTATTACACGGAGGCATACAATGGTAAAGCATCAATATATCTGGCAATTCAAAATTGGGAAATAAATAAACTCTTCAACATAACTACAATATCAAGAACTCAACAAAAAACATCTGCTCAGGAGCTATTGATCCTCACAAATTCAATGTTAAATGGACTATTTTGATATATGACATCAATATCAAGATAAAGGCACAAAAACCTAATTCAAGGCTATCAAAAAGAAAGCTCGAAAATTTTATTAAATACTAGGTTATTTTGGAAAAATGAGTTCCACAAAAGTGTGAAGTTCATTTACAAATCTGCATTATAAACATGAAATTTGGATTTTTAAATGAATTTGACAACTTTTTTGTGGAAGTCAATTGTTCCAACTTCCAATCATAGTGTTAACAAGCTTTATCCTTAAAGAGAAATGAAATATAGGAGATTTATGTACAACCACATCCCAGATCTTATAAATGTGCATTAAAATTGTATAACCACAAGCACTTTCTACCATAAAAGTTCTAATAGTTCAATAATCATACATAATTGTAACATATGAGAACCAACAGATTGAAATCACCAAGTTTATATCCACCATGGAAGCACAAAGGTTTCAGACAGAAACCTAGTTTTCTTTTTTCAAACAAGACAACATATCTAGCAAAGCACAAAACTTTCATTATACAATGAAGTGAAGAAAAAAAAAAGGAATCAACTGATTTCCATTGCTTTCTGTTCATTTCTCGTAAAGTTTCAGACTGTTAGGATCGAAGGTAATATGCAGGAGGTGATGTGTTGGTAGCAGAAGATAGGAGTGGCATTCCATGGTTTGGATTTCTATTATTCAATTGTCAAAACAGTGATGCAGGATATGACACCATTAAATCTGCAAATAGTAACTGTTAGCTGCTGCTATTTGATATTAGTTTATAGTTCTTAACTGCTTAACTCATTCTGTTCTTTTTGTTAGCATATTTCTGATTCCACTGGACAAGGTGTAATATACAGAGGAAACTTCAATTGTATTGGGCAGACTGTCATTTTGGAAAATATTGGAATACAGTGTGCTAAACAGCTGCTCACCTCCTTCAATTCTGTCTCTATTCTACTCTTTTCTTCTCTCAAATGCTCTTCTGCAATCTCTGCTACTTCTCCCTTCCATTTCTGAGCTACATCGGTGCAGATTCACAACTCTAGGAACTTGACAAATTGGTAACAAAGCCGTCCAAACCTCGGCAACCAGGATTCCTCTTCTGCATCTTCCTTCTCTTTGCTTTTATCTTCTCTCTTATTCTGATCTCTGCTCCTCCTTTGCCCTTGACTCTCTTTACTGTTCTTTTCTTCTTCCTTTTGTGCAACTTCTGCAATTCTTTCTTCTGCTCTTATCTTGCTTTTACAGACTTCAGTCCTTGAATGTGAAATTACTGAAGGAATCATAAATCGACATCCTGCTTCTCACAAATTTCTCTTCCTTCTTTTGTGATTAATTCCTATTTTCTTTTCATCTCTCCTCTCTCTAGAAATTTGTCTGTAAATGACAGAGGAACCTACACCAATGAGCTACAGAGTGTCACACCAAATTGAGGACTCTATGGGTACGAGAAGGCCAGAATAAGATGTTTTTCATTCCTTGAAATTAGAAAAGCTACAAGTTCGTCTCTCCTATCTATTGCAAAACACAGATTTTCTAACTCTAGGAGAGTTAGGAGATTGATAGAGGAGGACACAGGGATTTGAAAATATGTGTTAGATGTGCACAAAAATCTTGTCATGGAATGTGTTCTAGAATATGTTATTGACGATGATGATGATTATGCGAGTAAGGAAAACTTTCAATATGATATGAAAGGTGTAGTGGAGGTTGTTGTAAACTGCGGGATGGTTGAGAAGTTTGATAGAATTGAAGCAGAAAAAGGTTCCATCAGGTTGAACTGGATGGGAATTAAGGTGATTTGATGAGTGACCACCGAGTGTTTGTTAAAACACTTCAACCAAAAGATTTGGCCGAGTATCATATAATTTTAGAAGTTGTTACTTCTAAGAATTTTACTGGAATTCCTTCACAAGAGTATATCCCTAGTGTTTTGGGGCTTGCATGCACGTAAAGTAGCATTGATATAAGCAAACAATCTCAACTTCTGCCCACTTTGGACAGTGGCAGTGCAGTAGCATCTGACTTTGATCTGCTCAATGACGGGCCACAAAAGACTCGGATGCAATTGATGACACAGATTGGCTCGATAAAGTTATCTGAAACAGTTACTTCAAATCTGGTATGAAGAACTTTCATATCATTTTCATTATTGTTAATAAGCTCACTAGCAATGCTAAGTGCTTTTGAGTATGCTGACTACGCTTTGGAGCACTGGCATCCCATTGTTGAAGAGAGCAGTAACAAAGCAAAAGGAGCCATACCTCCAATAGCCCTGCTCTTTTTTCTTTTGGATACAATAGCTAATCGGCGCTCATCTTCTTCAACTCTTGTCTCTATTCTACTTTTTTTCTCTCAAATTCTCTTCTGCAATCTTGGCTACTTCACCCCTAATCTTCCTAAGCTAGATATTTGCAGATTCATGACTTGGAACCTGACACAGACAGAAATGTCCCTTCTTTTCGGCCACTAACTCTACTCTCTCACAGGCATTTTATCAAACATCTTATGACTGCCAACACGGAGACCTGAAAACACTAAAGCTCACAGACAAAGTTGACCATGGAGTGTACATTAACTCACCTTCGCCCAAATCAAATTCTTATTATACTAAAATCCATGGCTTAATTAAAGCAACAAATAATGCGATGCACTAAACAAGGTGCTAACTAACAATAGATATGCGTGCACATAGTGCAAAATCATTGTAAACCAGAATTGAGATTCTAACATACAATATACACAAACAATATAATATTGATCTCCAAACAATAACAAAAACCTCGTCCGCACATTGCTTGTATGCTATATGTAATAAATAGATGTCTGCATATATATCGATATATACATACATAATATATATATTTATAGAGAGAGAGAGAGAGAGAGACTTACAGAAGCTGATGAGAGAGATAATCGAGTGATTAAGCTTAAAAGAAAGAGAGCGACAGAGAGAGTACGCTTATGCAACTTCCGGGGCTTAAGAGAGTCTCCTCTTCTCTAGTGTTCAAAAGGAGAATCTGTGCTGGCTTTCTCTTCGTATTGCAGGATGATTTAGTGAGGGCACGATATCGTGTTCTCCCGTACAGTTGCTTCATTGCCCATAAGATGATCTCATCGATTATGTCAAAAGAGAATCAAGATAAGTAGGAAAATCAGACGGTGAAAAATGAGAATCTTCATCAACAATTTTGTTGTCTTCTTTAGCGGATCTTTTGGGTTTGGACCAAAAAAAAAGTTTAATTGGGCTGGGCAAGCCCGTCATGTAAACTCCACTTTATTTTCTTTCACAAAATAAATATATATATATATATATATATATTACGAGGAAGAATCATTATTTAATACTTTTTAAATTATTATTTAAACATATTATGTTATTTTTAAAGAAAATAAAATATAGTCCATAAAATTTATAAGTTATCTTTGGAAAAGATTAAATAAAAAGCAATGAGTAATTCATTTTTAGCTTACATTTTTACTTAAATTCTAAATATAAAAAATACAAATGAATTACCTAAATTTATTTTTCTAATTTATTACATAATATCTTAAAAAAGGAATTCAACTCACCCGCAAAGCTCGTGTGAAAAGACTAGTATTATAGCGTAAGTATATCTCAGCCATCTAAAAAATATAAAGAAATAAAAACATACCAAGTTGAGAAATACACCCTCTGAATTCTTGCTCAAATAATAGGGCAACTGAGATGAGAACCCAGCTAATATTTACATATAATCCCACAACATTCATTTGGCAAATATCATACAATACACTGTTTTTAACATGATCCCAGAGTTGATACAAACCTTAGGAAGAAAATATAACAACTAACACTGTTTTTAACACGGTCCCAGAGTTCATACAAACCTTAAACCGAAAATACAATAACTAACACGACAAATGCAAACGGTGTCTGCTTATTTAAATTTTACTGGTGCCTAAACAGAAAGCACAATAACTTATACTTGGATCGTTATCGTAAGCTGATCAGATCATCTAAGGCCTAGTTCTCACTGCAGAACAACACATTCCTGTGTCCCGGTCACCATAGCAGGACGGGATTGTGCACTTTGCTTAACGGCATTGGCATTCTCCTCCTCTTCCAGCATATCCCGTACAACAACTCCCTCGTCTTGTTCACCACAGGTGCAGGCAATGGCTTCAAAGATCAGCTCACTCACTTCTTTAAATCTCTCTTCCGAAAGAGACACCTCGGCCAGAAGCCTCCAAGCATTTGCCTCTGATGCCTCTTCGTAGTCCTTCTTCCTCTTTAGAACCATGTGCCCGCTGATTTCCCACACAGCTGGGTTCACTTGGGTATCCAAAAGCTCAGGACTCACTTCCCCAAGAGCTTGTTTCTCAGCATAACACTGCATGTTCATTCAAGGATAAATCACTCTAGTATAAACCATCTGACTCGATTTAATATTTGGGAAGAATGTTCTCATATCGTATCAGGAAATTAACATTTCTCATATTTTATTTTCTTCAATCTATATGGAGTTTGAAAACTTTAAAATATTGTTTTTATTGTCCTCTAAAGACCTACTTTTGTTTGTACAACACACACATATGCTCTCGTAATCGAAGATATGCATGAATAAGTTTGGAAAACAAATGCTAGAAAATATTTTCTTGGAGCCAGAATTAAGGTTGTAAGCCTTATTACCTGTGGAAAGAGAAAAATCCGCTTTCCACAATCAGAGATGAGGACATTGTAAGGAATGTTGTTGTCTTGGAGGCAAATGCAGGCATCTGACACGGTGTTTGATAAATCTTTGACAGTGTCACCGCCCTCAAAGACAAGACTTCTAACTGGATAATTCAGAAGCTCAGAAATATCCACGCCACCATCCGTGGTGGTTATGTTCTTGGTGGGAGCTTTCTCAATTGGAAATGGCACAGCCAAGTAGTAAGCCTGTTTCCACGAATATTAACAGAGTGTATTATTATCACAAACTAATGAAATGACATATAATTAAAAGGATATGTCAGGACAAATTTACATTCACATAATTAGATTTTAGACAAACAGAAACCTGGAAGTGAAGATGGTTGATAGTAGCAAATGCACCCAAACTATTGTAACCCAAACGGAAGTATGGATTCCCTGCCTCAGCTGCCATGTGAAGTGCAAGCAAGAAGCTCTCCCGGTCAATCCTCTGTGGCAAGCACTCAAGAACCCGGGGAATCAACAAAACATGTCCATACTCAATTGGACTGACCTGCAAATTTGACATGCAAAGCATTTATTTTTGCTATATTATGGCTCGACTAGCACTCTCGCTAAAAAATAACCCTGAAACTCAAGGGACCTACGTTGATGGCAACAACACTAGGTGAATTCTCAACATCAATTGGTGCACTGGGAAAGAACTGAGTTTCACCATCTTCACTGGCTTCAAACTGAAAGAGCACCTCTTCTTGTCCCACTTTGGTGAAGTTGAATTTATTCCCATCAAAAGGCTGAAGCACCTTATCAACACGGAATTCAGTAGGCCTCTTCTTGAGATGGCGGCCCTCGTTGAGCTGAGCAATGAAGCCATATTCACCCGGGATCACCTAAATCAATATTACCACAAGAAATTAAAGCTGGCACCAATAATCCAATATCCAAAATTCCCAATTGATCAAACTCTATGGTGTTCACAAGTTAGAACTTAAATACAAATATTCCAAGAAAAAGACAGATAAGAAACTAAAAGCAACCTTGGTTTCACAGGCAGTAACGTCGTATCGAAAGAGTCCCCTCTGCGAACGATCCTCCCACTAATCATAAGACGGTAAAACATTTCAGCTTTTCATTACAGCTAAACTTGCTAACAACTAGAAATAATCACAAAATTAGATTAATATAGATTTTTCTTACCTCCCCAAGAAGAAGGGAATCAAGGAAAGCAACAGGACACTCCCTAATCTCATGCCCATGCACGGCGTTGCGGCTATCAGTCTTGTCCAGCTTCTTGTAAGCATATAACGGAAGTTTTGCCCCTATTCAAACCCACCAAGATGAAATTAAAACAGGAAAGAAAAACAAAAAAGACAAAAATCTGAAGAATTAAAGGAAAACAAATAAATCATATAGATTCAAAAACTCAGTTAGGCATTTTAACAAATACCTTGTATGCAACACTTATTAAGGCAATTCCGACCACAACCGCCGACACGGCGAGAGCATTCTTCCGTCTCATCCTTCTGATAATTTGATACGACGGTGGGAACCCTCTTGATGCTCAACATCTTGCTGTCTGTCTCTCGATTTTACAAACAACCCCACAAAAGAAAAACGAGTCTTCTGGGTGCTTAATAGGAAACAACAAAGGCCTTGAGTAAAAGACAAAAATATATATACGCCCTAAAACTAAGACTAATATACAGGAGAAAAGCAGAGAGAAGCTTGACCACCGCCAGCAAGGAAAAGGAGATCGGAAGGACTACCGCCTTCAGAAGGCAAAGCGCCACGCCCGCCGTGCGGCGAAGGGATGGTTTCTATCACACAACCCTTACGTCGTACAGCGCGGACATGAATAATATACCGAGTTACTCCGTGTATAGCCGTGATGTCTACAACTCGTCTTCCCCTGAATAAAAAAGAGTAACCCAGAAAAGAGCGACAACCCAGAAAAAGAAAATCCGATCCAGAATCTCTGAAAGATTCCCCCTTTTTGGTCTGACGAGATGGCTCCGGTTAGAGATTGAGGAAAAAGAGGAGGAGATGGAAATTTGGCGATGGTGAGGAGACGTGGGGGTTTGAAGGTTTAAATAGATGATGAGAGAATGAAAGGTGGGTGTGTGGTGTGGAGTTTCACGTTGTCGTGGCTGTGGTTTTGCCCGTGGGAGGTAGAGTAATGGGCAAGTGGTTGGCTGTAGCCCTGCGCTACTTGTGTGGGCGTTGTTGATGAGAGGACATGTCTGGATCATCTGCTTCTCGTTGATGGACCACAAGGCCTGCCTTTTTCCTCCTATATTTGGCTTAACTCTCTTTATTACTGATAAGCTGTTAAATTTAATTACCGTTATAGTTTAGTTGTTTAATTTTTTAAAATATTATAAAAATATCTCAGTATTTTAAAACTTTTAATAAAAAATATCATATTTTATTTTAATAAAATTCAAAAATTAATTTTAATAAATTTAATAGAACGATTAATTTATCTTGTTTAATAAATACATATAATTATAAGTATAAAAAAATATATTGAATCTAAAATAATTATTTTTTTAATATTTTTAAATTCTTAATTTTAGATAAAAATAACATTTTTTTAAAATAAGTTTTTATGTAAATAAAGTAGTACACAAAGTACAATATCAATGTTTTATTTATGAAGTAACTTTGTATGTTGAATAATTAATTAAATTATAAGAAAATAATTTAAGTGATAACTTGCCCCCAAAGGAAAATTATTTGTCATGATATATAATCAAAAAACCTGCTTTCAGAATTTCATCTCTGCTTTTATCCATGCTAGATAATCGGTGTCAACTATTATTTCTATGCAAATTGCATATAATATATATTATATTGTAAAAACAAATTATAATCTCTACTTTATAAAAAATTAATTACGTTAATAATAATTAATGGGAATAATTACCAACCATTTCGCTTAATTGAATTAATAGTGTCTTGCACAATACTCTCTTTGCCTTATTTTCATAGCGACTTTATTTTTATCCTAATCTATTATAATGTTCTTCTTTTGTTTTATGAGAAAAATATTAGGTATAATTAATCTTTAGCTTAATTAAGTTATTATAATTCCACTAATGCACGTTATTGTAATTATTTTTATTTTTATTTTTGATACCAAAAAGTTATGTCTAACTTTACTTAATTTGGTTATAACATACCTTCTAACTTATTAATAAATTAAATAATTGATTTTATTAAATGAACTATTATACTCTAACCACCGCCACCAACCCGTAGCACGTTTGTAGCGCCCGGACCGAGGGAAAAAAAAAAGAAGAAAAAAAAAACTACGTCGGCAGCCACGTCAGCAGGCCCGGTCAGCAGTCCCGGCCAACCGGGGCCTGCCACGTGGCAAGACCACGTCGCTCCTGAACGGGCCACGTTGGCGATCCGCGTGGGCGCGATCGGACGGTCCAGATCAATCGTGCGATCGGACGGCCCAGATACAATCGCACAGACGGCCCAGATTTAATCAAAAACGGACGGCCCAGATTAAAACAAAATGGACGGCTGAGATCAAAGGGCAAGGGGTTATAAATAGAACCCCCACACCAGACCACAAACCCTAGCCGCCTGCCGCTCGTCGGAGAAGACGAACCAGAGGCCGACCGCCGCCACCCGCCGCCGCACCGGGGAAATTTCCGACCGCCGATCGAGGTAAATTTCATACCCCCGACTCGTTTTCCACGCTGATTCCTCCTATGGCCAAATCGAAGCCAAAATCCTGGCCAAACGGCCGGAATACGCGGCCGAAGACCAGCGGCGCCGCCGCGCCCCCTCTCGGTTTTTGCCTCCGACGAGGCCCTTCCCGGCCTCCGTTTGATGCAATTTTTATATCACCGTGATCACCATTCTTTTCTCTACAGGTTGACCGGATCCGAATCACCAAAACACGAACCTCGCCGGAGAGCCGTCGCACCCGAGAGCGCCGCCGCCGGTAAGCTCCGTTTTTCTTTGATTTTTTGGCCCCCCGAGGGCCCTAGGGTTGTTTTCTCACAGGGACCGATGCGAGTGTGGCCGAATTCGGCCAAAAACGGCCGAAAACAGCCAACCCGAGGCCTGGCGGCGGCGCCGTCGCCGGAGCACGGCGAAGCCGCCGTGCCGGAGTTGCGATTTGGGCCGAAAGGGGCCCTGGGCCTAATTTGGGATTTTTTTGGAACACGTGCAGGTACCAGTAGTGCGTTTCAGTTCCCCGAGGAAAATTCAGGGGAAAATTAGGGATAGCCTGCAAGCGCACTGCAAAGCCGTGTTCGGACCCCGAAAACGAGTAAGGACCCCTCACCCTATTTCCTATCACGGTATTAAAGTTCAAAATGATAAAACGGTATTTCTTGAATTAACGCATGTGTGAAATTGCTTAAGGTTCCTAATGGAGCCCGAGTCTAGTGTGATTGATGATTTACTGTTATTTGGCCTGTTTTACAGCTTTAAATGCATTATGGGGTTTGATGTGTTCATTTTATAGTTTCGAGTGCATATATTACTGTTTTATTAATTATGGGTTGAATGACTGAAGAACTGATACTGTATGTTGTCTGTTCGGCATGAATTACGATTTGCTTGTTTAAATGTGAATTGATGATGCTTATTGAGGAAAAGGAAAATGAAACATTGTGTAGACTGATAATTGTATGATGGGGTCAGCCTGACTAGATATCCTGGGAGATGGTGGACGGACCGGGTCCGTAGGGAACCCTACCGGGATTGTGGTATCACATGCTGGACGGGGTATGGAGATCTTATGGTTTTGGCGCCCATACCGGACGGGGTATGGGGACGGCCCGTTTCACCCTCATACCGGACGGGGTATTGAGGTTTATGGTTTTGGCGCCCATACCGGACGGGGTATGGGGACGGTCCTGGAAACTGATTATGAATGTTAAAGGTTAACGGGTAGCGGGACCCCTAGGGACCCCCATGGATACTAGTAGGCTGGTAAATGAGAAAATGATATGTTGTATAATGATTGAATTACAAAAGGCGTGATAAGTGCTATGTTTTACAGCTTATATTATTCCATGATTGTGATAATGTTATTGATTTCTTATATTGTTTCATGAATTCCACCGAGGTAAGTGGATGGTAAAGGTTTTATCATAAATAAAAGGATTTGTTGCAAATCATGCTCCATTGGTCTTTTGTGTTTTTCTACCCACCTTTACCTCCGTGACGGTGAGATATCGTGATGTTCTTACTGGGCTAGTGTAGCTCACTCCTTATTTAACCATTTCAGATCAGGAAGACATGGTTCCCGAGCCCGTTCCGCAGGAGGACGACGAAGGGGATGCCTAGAGACTCTGTAGTCACACTCATAGTTTTATTTTCGAGTTTCTCTCTTAGTTAGTTTAATCTTTTATATTTTAAGTACGTTTTTGGGTTTCTGTCTAAGGGATGTTAACCGAAATTTTGATCTCGCTTCCGCATTTAATATTTATAATATAATTTTCATGTTGAATTACCGTGGCTGTTACAGTTGGTATCAGAGCCGCATTTCCTCGGACCCATCCCTTACACGATAGTGCCTTAGATAAATACTCACCGATATATCGTTACTCAATCTTTCCTTGTGAATGCAGGTACACGGGAATGAGGAGAGGAAGGCCCCCACTAAACCGAGCGGCTTAGGATAATTCGCTTCGGGAGGATCTTGACAGACTGTATGAGATGGTGGAGGCTCTCGTAGCTGCCCAGCGAAGGCAAGAGGAGAGAAGGGAGTTACCGGGACCTCCTCCGCTAGCGCAGGTTGAGCCCCCGCCACAGCAGGCTGATCCCGTACCACCCCGGCAGGAGCCTGTTCCTCCACAGTACCAACCGGCACCACAGCCGCGGTACGACCCGGTACCACAGCCACAGTACCAGCAGGCGCCGCCACAGCGCTTTCCAGTGCCCCCACCACATCAGCAGGTTCCACCACAGGGTCCCCCAGTTCACCCTCAGCCCGTCCCAGTCCCTCTGCCCCGGGACCCTGCTCCTTCCTTGATCGACCCCGGCTTCATAGAGAGGTACAGGAGACTGAACCCTTCTACCTTCTCAGGGGGATCCTCGTTCGAAGAAGCCCAATACTGGCTGGCAGAGACTGAGAGAGCTTTCGAGACCTTGGGAGTAATTCCTGAGCAGAGGACTGTCATTGCCTCCTACATGCTGGTAGGGGAAGCGGTACGCTGGTGGGAGCTCAAGCGGGCCACCCTGCCTGTACCAGTTACTTGGGAGCAGTTCCTAGCGGCCTTTCATGTGGAGTATCTCCCTAAACACATCCAACATTTAAAGGAATTGGAATTTGCTCAATTGGTCCAGGGTAATATGACAGTGTCGGAGTATGCCCACAAGTTCCTGGAGCTGGGCCGACATGCCCCGGAGACATTGTTGGATGAGGGCCGAAAGGCCAGGAAATTCCAGTGTGGCCTCCGCCCGGCGATCAGACAGCACTTATTGGTGATGGAGCTCGAGACATATTCGGCAGTCCTGGCAAAGGCGCAGATCATAGAAAGGAGCTTCGACACCCACCCTCAGTTAGCGGGAAGTTCCCGACCCTCAACCCCGCTCCGCAGGCCAGCGCCTACCATGCCTGTCCAACCCAGTAAGAGGCCCAGGCCTGCCGTTCAGGCCCCTCCTCAGGCTATGGGGGCAGCACGTGGGAAGATCTGCCAGTACTGCGGCAGGGATCATGGGGACCGACCCTGTTACCGCCTCAACAACACCTGTCGCATATGCGGCAGTGCCCAGCACTATGCGAGGGAGTGCCCTAGAAACCAGAATCAAGGGAGGCCTCCAATCTAGGGCAGATTTTACAATCTTACCCAGAAGGATGCCGATGCAGACCCGGACATGGTACATGGTAAACCCAAGAAAGAAGTTTGTATCCAAGAGATTACAGTAGTCCGAGACTTTCCAGACGTATTTTCGGATGAACTGCCCGGTCTACCAAGGGACAGGGAGGTCGAGTTCACCATAGACTTACAGCCAGGTACCCAGCCCATCTCAGTAGCTCCTTACCGAATGAGTCGCATCGAGATGGAAGAACTAAGGAAACAGATCACTGAGCTACAAGACAGTGGCTTCATTAGGCACAGTGTTTCCCCATGGGGTGCCGGGGTTACTTTTGCAAGGAAGGGAGATGGAACGTTGAGACTGTGCATTGATTACAGAAGGATAAACAAGGTAACAATCAAGAACAAATATCCTCTTCCTCGGATTGATGACCTTTTCGATCAGTTGCAGGGTGCACAGATCTTTTCTAAAATAGATCTACGATCAGGTTACCATCAGGTAAAGGTAAGAGCGGAGGATATCCCCAAGATGGCATTCCGAACCAGGTACGGACACTACGAGTTCCTGGTTATGCCGTTTGGGCTAACCAACGCCCCGGCCATCTTTATGGATCTAATGAACAGAATCTTCAGAGAGTTCTTGGATCAATTTGTCATCGTGTTCATCGATGATATCTTAGTCTACTCAAAAAGTAGAGAAAAACATGCTCGTCATCTTGCCCAAGTCCTACAGGTACTCAGGGAAAAGAAGTTGTATGCAAAGTTGAGCAAGTGTGGATTTTGGCTCGAGCAAACCGCCTTCCTAGGACATGTTATATCGAAGGAAGGGGTATCGGTGAACCCCGAAAAGGTTGAAGCGGTACTTGGTTGGGAAAGGCTGACAACAGTTAAGGAAATTCGCAGTTTCCTAGGGATGGCAGGTTATTACCGCCGATTTGTTGAAGGGTTCTCTAGTCTAGCAGCTCCTCTAACCCGACTCACAAAGAAGAATGCAAGGTTTGAATGGAATGAGAACTGCGAGAGGAGTTTTTCAGAATTGAAGAAGCGACTGACTACTACACCCGTGCTGGCTCTACCAAGTGGATCAGGAGGGTATACAGTTTATAGCGATGCCTCCTATCTGGGTCTGGGTTGTGTCCTGATGCAGCATGGAAAGGTTATAGCATATGGGTCTAGACAGCTAAAGAATCATGAGAAGAACTATCCTACCCATGACTTGGAGCTTGCCGCAATCATACACGCCCTGAAAATCTGGCGCCATTATTTGTATGGAGAGACCTTTCAGATCTACACCGATCATAAGAGTTTGAAGCACATCTTCACTCAGAAGGATCTCAACATGCGTCAGAGAAGGTGGATGGAACTCCTCAATGACTATGATTGTGACATCCTATACCATCCAGGTAAGGGCAACGTAGTAGCCGATGCCCTCAGCAGGAAAAGTGCAGGCACCCTGGCTCATCTGATGGTTTCAGAATGCAGGTCCATTGGGGCCACGCAGCAGGTTCGACTGCGAGATCTGAAGAGGGCCACATGTTTGAGCCATCTAGCAGTCCAACCCGAGTTAATCCAAAGAATAAAGGGAGCCCAGTTAATCGACCCCGCCCTAGTAACCCGCAAGAAGGATGCAGAACAGGGAGTGAACTCAGAATTTCAGATCTCTGCCGACGGATTGATTCGTTTCAGGGACAGAGTGTGTGTCCCAGACGATAGTGAGTTAAGAAGAGACATCATGACAGAATCCCATAGTTCAAGGTTCGCCATGCATCCAGGAAGTACGAAAATGTACCAAACTATGCGACCTCGGTTCTGGTGGAATGGGATGAAGAGAGATATAGCCGACTTTGTATCTAAATGTTTGGTATGTCAGCAGGTCAAAGCAGAACATCAACGCCCGGGCGGGTTACTTCAGCCTTTACCGATTCCGGAGTGGAAGTGGGAACATATCACCATGGACTTCGTATCGGGACTACCCAAGGCACGATCGGGACATGATGCTATATGGGTAATTGTTGACCGACTCACTAAGTCTTCCCACTTCCTAGCCATCAAAATGACTGATCCCTTGGACAAGTTGGCAAGGATGTACATCCGGGAGGTAGTCAGACTACATGGAGTTCCAGTAACAGTGGTATCCGACAGGGATCCCAGATTCACTTCTCGGTTTTGGAATAGTTTCCAGCAAGCTATGGGAACAAAGCTGTCTCTTAGTACTGCCTTCCACCCCCAAACCGATGGACAATCAGAGAGGACAATTCGTACGCTGGAGGATATGCTCCGAGCCTGTGTCCTTGACTCCGGGGGCCATTGGGACGACCACCTACCCCTGATAGAGTTTGCTTACAACAACAGCTACCAAGCAAGCATCGGCATGGCCCCATACGAGGCGCTATACGGGCGTCCGTGCAGGTCGCCGATCTGTTGGGAGGAAGTGGGCGATAGAAGATTGTTTGGCCCGGATTTGGTAGAAGAAACCACGTCCAAGATAGTTAAGATTAAGAAGAACATCCAGACAGCTCAGAGTAGGCAGAAGAGTTATGCCGATACCCGGAGAAGGGACCTGGCCTTTGAGAAAGGCGACCGGGTGTTCCTTAAAGTCACCACCTTCAAGGGAATTAGCAGGCTCGGCAGGAGGGGAAAATTAAACCCCAGATATATTGGACCCTTTGAAATCTTAGACAAGATTGGTACCACTGCCTACAGACTTGCACTGCCTCCTGAGCTCTCCCGGGTTCATAATGTGTTTCATGTATCTATGCTACGTAAATACAATCCGGACCCTTCTCATGTCTTGGCTCACGAACCGCTTCCACTCCGAGAGGACTTGTCTTATGAAGAAGTACCGGTCAGTATCACGGACCGAGAAAACAGAATACTCCGCAACCGGGAAATATCATTTGTGAAAGTCATGTGGCAGAACCACACGCCTAGGGAGGCGACTTGGGAACTAGAATCAGAATTTAGGGCCCAATATCCCCATCTGTTTGATCAAGAGTAATGAGGCAAATTTGGGGACCAAATTTCTTTATGGGGGGGAGAGTTGTAGCGCCCGGACCGAGGGAAAAAAAAAAAAGCCACATCGGCAGCCACGTCAGCAGGCCCGGTCAGCAGTCCCGACCAACCGGGGCCTGCCACGTGGCAAGACCACGTCGCTCCTGAACGGGCCACGTTGGCGATCCGCGTGGGCGCGATCGGACGGCCCAGATCAATCGTGCGATCGGACGGCCCAGATACAATCGCACGGACGGCCCAGATTTAATCAAAAACAGACGGCTCAGATTAAAACAAAAAGAACGGCTGAGATCAAAGGGCAAGGGGTTATAAATAGAACCCCCACACCAGACCACAAACCCTAGCCGCCTGCCGCTCGCCGGAGAAGACGAACCAGAGGCCGACCGCCGCCACCCGCCGCCGCACCGGGGAAATTTCCGACCGCCGATCAAGGCAAATTTCATACCCCCGACTCGTTTTTCCATGCTGATTCCTCCTATGGCCAAATCGAAGCCAAAATCCTGGCCAAACGGCCGGAATACGCGGCCGAAGACCAGCGGCGCCGCCGCGCCCCCTCTCAGTTTTTGCCTCCGACGAGGCCCTTCCCGGCCTCCGTTTGATGCAATTTTTATATCACCGTGATCACCATTCTTTTCTCTACATGTTGACCAGATCCGAATCACCAAAACACGAACCTCGCCGGAGAGCCGTCGCACCCGAGAGCGCCGCCGCCGGTAAGCTCCGTTTTTCTGTGATTTTTTGGCCCCTCGAGGGCCCTAGGGTTGTTTTCTCACAGGGACCGATGCGAGTGTGGCCGAATTCAGCCGAAAATGGCCGAAAACAGCCAACCCGAGGCGACTCGCCGTCGCCGGAGCACGGCGGAGCCGCCGTGCCGGAGTTGCGATTTGGGCCGAAAGGGGCCCTGGGCCTAATTTGGGATTTTTTTTGGAACACGTGCAGGTACCAGTAGTGCGTTTCAATTCCCCGAGGAAAATTCAGGGGAAAATTAGGGATAGCCTGCAAGCGCACTGCAAAGCCGTGTTCGGACTCCGAAAACGAGTAAGGACCCCTCACCCTATTTCCTATCACGGTATTAAAGTTCAAAATGATAAAACGGTATTTCTTGAATTAACGCATGTGTGAAATTGCTTAAGGTTGCTAATGGAGCCCGAGTCTAGTGTGATTGATGATTTACTGTTATTTGGCCTGTTTTACAGCTTTAAATGCATTATGGGGTTTGATGTGTTCATTTTATAGTTTCGAGTGCATATATTACTGTTTTATTAATTATGGGTTGAATGACTGAAGAACTGATACTGTATGTTGTCTGTTCGGCATGAATTACGATTTGCTTGTTTAAATGTGAATTGATGATGCTTATTGAGGAAAAGGAAAATGAAACATTGTGTAGACTGATAATTGTATGATGGGGTCAGCCTGACTAGATATTCTGGGAGATGGTGGACGGACCGGGTCCGTAGGGAACCCTACCAGGATTGTGGTCTCACATGCCGGACGGGGTATGGAGATCTTATGGTTTTGGCGCCCATACCGGACGGGGTATGGGGACGGCCCGTTTCACCCTCATACCGGACGGGGTATTGAGGTTTATGGTTTTGGCGCCCATACCGGACGGGGTATGGGGACGGCCCTGGAAACTGATTATGAATGTTAAAGGTTAACGGGTAGCGGGACCCCTAGGGACCCCCATGGATACTAGTAGGCTGGTAAATGAGAAAAGGATATGTTGTATAATGATTGAATTACAAAAGGCGTGATAAGTGCTATGTTTTACAGCTTATATTATTCCATGATTGTGATAATGTTATTGATTTCTTATATTGTTTCATGAATTCCACCGAGGTAAGTGGATGGTAAAGGTTTTATCATAAATAAAAGGATTTGTTGCAAATCATGCTCCATTGGTCTTTTGTGTTTTTCTACCCACCTTTACCTCCGTGACGGTGAGATATCGTGATGTTCTTACTGGGCTAGTGTAGCTCACTCCTTATTTAACCATTTCAGATCAGGAAGACATGGTTCCCGAGCCCGTTCCGCAGGAGGACGACGAAGGGGATGCCTAGAGACTCTGTAGTCACACTCATAGTTTTATTTTCGAGTTTCTCTCTTAGTTAGTTTAATCTTTTATATTTTAAGTACGTTTTTGGGTTTCTGTCTAAGGGATGTTAACCGAAATTTTGATCTCGCTTCCGCATTTAATATTTATAATATAATTTCCATGTTGAATTACCGGGGCTGTTACAACGTTTGCAAAATAACAAACTCTATTTATTTAATAAATTGGAATTCCTCATCGTCAAAATACATATAAAGGTTTTCGCGATCAGATCGCTATGTTGCTGGTTGCAATAATTTTCATTTATACATCTTCATTATTGTAAAGGTAATATTAACTTATAAAAACTATAAGTAATCATTTTATATAAAAATATATTAAGATAATAACAGTTAATGATCTTTAAATTTTTTTCTTATTTTACACGATACTATCTTATCTTCAATTATAAATACTTAATTTAGTCGGTAAATTTTTATATTTGTTTTGTTTGATTGAACTAATAGTGTCTTTTAACTTTTTTTTTTCTCTTCCGTTATATTTTTTAACATTATATTTCTCTATTTGTTCACAACATCTTTGTTTTTCTCGCACTTTATTGTGACGATCTTCATTTAATATATCTCCATTCTCCTAAAAGTAATATTGATTCATAAAAAACTAAACATAATCGCTTTAAATTAAAAATAATTTGAGATAATAATAGCTAATAAGAATAATTATCAATTGTATGGTTCATTGCATGAATAGTGTTTAAACTTTTCCCTTATATTGCATAATACTCTTTTGTCTTATTTTCAATAACAAATATTTAATTTGATTCACAAAATATAATAAATGTTACACTTTAGTAGGTTTTCAAAATATAGTAAATGTTACACTTTAGTCAAATATTTTTTTTTATAAATTTATCATAATTTTTTAGTTTTATTTCAAACAGCTAGTATTTTTAACGAAGTAGTAAAAAATAATAATTTTCTTACTTCATGCTTGGCCAAAAAAAACATATTTATAGATTGTACGAAAAAAATATATATATATATATATGAATAACAAAAATAAATGAAAAGACAAAATATAATAATCGTAACTAAAGCATTTTTATCGCATATGGCACATCGGCTACCAATTATGGGAGACAAATAAAAAGACATAAAAGCTCATAAATCTAATTTGTACATTTTTATCGATTTTGATAAGAAAACATACGAGACATTGAGTTGTTGAATGAGTTACATGTCTACTTGTTCATTACTGTGACTAAATCATCACTTTGAGGGGTCATGTTCAACTCATTGGAAGTCTTATCTTGGTACTCGAAATAATATCTTTTTTTTTTCTTTTTTATCTCTTTTTATGGTATTCATTTTTAAAATCTTTTGTTTTAAGGTTTCATACTCAAGGATTTCTTTATAAGGGAAACAAGGGTAAAAAGAAAAGTTAGAGTTTCAATTTTGGGATTTGATGAAAAATATTATAAGAAAACATGAGCTTGAATGGTTGATTTTATTGTTGATTTTAAGTGTGAATAAGGAATAATGAGGAAAAAAAAAAAAAAGAGGAAGATCGAAAGTATAAACAGATAATAAAATAAGTTAGCATTAGCGATAATAGTGGTAACTGCGGTGTTATTGGTCTTGCATAGAATAATAAGAATAATGATAAAGATGAATATGCCAAGTAAGTTGAAATTTTTTCATGCAAAAAGTTTATCAGTATTAATCTATTGAAATAAAACAAAAATGTATGAACTAAATAGCGACAAAAAAATATATTTAAAATTAAAATAGAACACTATCTATACTTTGAGGACCAAATTAGATATTTGCTACATCTTCAATATTATATTTCTCCATTTTTTACTACACCTCTGTTTTTCTATTGCAACAAATAAAATGTTTGTATTGATGGAAACTCGAGAGAATAATATGTAATTTTTGCAGTAAAATTATATTATGTTATTGGAATTTTTATATGGAAACTAATAATTGATGATGATGTCATATATCCATAATATAGATCTATATATGCGAATAAATTATCTTATCTAATAAATTATATTTGTGTTCAAAGTATTATCTATATCGTATTGGTTAAAATTAGTAAAATATTATTATATAAAATATAATACTATTTTAAATAATACTGATTTATAATACAAAATTCTAATAAAATAATATCTTATGTAGACTCTTTATACATAAACTATAAAAGCTAAAACCTCTACTTGAGATTCTGAGAATATAACTCATATATAGTGAAATGAACAATACTGAAATTTGTAATTTAGCAGAAATAATTACAGTTTACGTTTACATTCCTTACACAGTTTACTTAAAATGTCTAATTGAATTACGAGAATGCGCTTGAAAACTTAAATGGAGAAGTATAAAAGAAAACAAATATGATAACCTCTACTCGAAACTGATGAAACGAAATAGATAATCTCTTAACTAGTTTCTTACTGTTCAGGATATGAATTTTAGTCGTTCTGATATGAAATGTTAATAAGAAAGAGGTGAACAACACCAACTTAATAAGAATAGTAAAAACCTTATCGTCGAAACAGTAACCAAATGGTTGTAGAAAATATAAAATGGTCGATGGATCACTTACTTTGTATTGAAAACCATACTGGTGCGATCACACCTTTTTCTTTTATGAAAAATAATTTATCACATACTTTTTTGTTAGACAATTTCTATGCACAATATTTAGAAATATTCAAAGTATGATGAAATGCCATTAATTTATTAATCATTCTCTTACTCATTCTCTAGTATTATTTTCATCCACCGGTATCTATAGGCCCCATAGGGTTCCTCCTATTCGTGCCTACTTATATTCATTTTCCAACCATCAATCGTCCTCACACTCCGTCTGGTAATTGATGCTACCAGAGTCGGTCACTCCATATCCTGTTCGATATGAGTGCTGCTTGTATCGACCGTCCCCATACTACGTCCAGTATGGACACTATTCACAATCTTCTAAACCCAGTCCGGTATGAGATTTTTCAGCTTTGTACGACTGACGATTGTAACCACAAAAGGGATCACTCTATATACTATCTCTTCTGATATCCGGTGATAAATTTTATTTACCTCATTGGAAAATTTTATTCCTATCTACAAACTTATCCCGCAGTTTACATATTCCCAAGATAAGCTCAAACCTCTTTTGATTGCAACACATGCATGAACACGAATATTAGTGCTAGAATACGTAGTCTGTAAAATAAAATATCTTAAAATACAACACAACGAGATAAAGTAAATTAACTTAGATTCAAGTAAGGCAAGGTAAGGTGGAATGAAATAAAGTGAGGTTGATTCGGACGAAATACAATATGTAGAATAAAATAATATTATGTGAAACAAACAAACAAACAGATAAAAATAAGGCAAATGTATGCATAAAAATACATGTAAATTAAATTAAGAAAATAACAGGATAAATCAGGATAACAACCATAACTTTGTTAGCTCTATCGACAATTTTATAGATTAGAGTTAATGACACGGTTTGATTTTTGACCCAACCGGTGTTTTTATACTCATATCCATTTACATGCATATCACTCAATGCCATAATTGTTATTTCCATTCTATTTATACATATATATATATGTTTATTATTTATTTATTTTTAATTTTTTTTATTTATTTATTTTGTTATTATTATTTTTTTGCTTGTTGACCTTCGGTCAATCATTGAAGAGGGAAGAGTTCCGACATCCTTACCCCAAATTGGTTAACGGCAGCGCGACTCCTCAAAACCACCAGTTGTGGCGATCCCCGCCCGCGGCTTTCATCAATCTCCTCTCCTTTTCTCCCATTTCTTTGTGAAACAACGAAACAACATGTTATTAGTGCCTACAGAAGGGAAAAATAGCAAGGGAAGGCGGACGACTTACCGAAATCGGGTTTAGCTTCCGGTCGCGGCATGCGTCTCTTCTCCTTAACTTACAGTGCTCTCGGGTAGATCTACAGTGAGATTATATAAATAAAAGAATCGAAAAAGAAGAAAAAGAAGAAAATTGTGTTTACCAACGTTAATTCGACTTCCGGCACAACGACGCCATCTCTCTCTGGCATTTGAGCTCCCTTTGGCGCTCCCTGCTTGTCTTCTTCTTCGATCGACCTAACGGCTATGGTATGGAGACTAGTCGAAAGGAGGTTTAAATACCTCTCATCTTTAAATCTGGGTCATTTGTGCGCGTCCATATAGCATGACGATAATCGTCTAATCGTGCGGGTCCATGTGGCGCGACAATAATCGTCCGATCGTGTTTATTTGATGAACTAATCTGAACCGTTCGATTGGATACACGTGAGCAGTTCGATCGTCAACGTAGCTTCCCCCATGGAGTCCATGTCGACGTGTTTGTCATGCGGCATGCGGTGACTCGTCGTGTTGCTGATTGGGCGTCTACGTGGCCCATTTCTCTCTGTCTTTTTTTTAATGGTTTGACTCCTCATTTCTGAATTTCATTTTAAATGGGTCATTTTTTATTTTCAGTTTAACCCATTATTTTTAAATGCATTTAAAATTTAAATATTTTAAAAATAATTAAAATTAACATTTTTTATTTTTTAAAAAATATATATAAATAAATTTTAAAATCGGGATGTTAAATAAACAATTTGTAGAATTTTTAACTTTATATACATAAACTGCACAACAATCTTTTTTATAAAATATAAAAAAACAAAAACAAAATTGTTTGTAACGATGAGGATGATAAATAAATAAATAAATAAAATTAAAAAATTATTTAAATTATCTCTTTCATGTGGGGAACCAAAATTGGGCAGGGGACAGAGTGGGACCCATCTCGGAAGACAGAGTGACAGACGGAGGAAATATCTTCGAAAGCGATAGCCCCATGCTTGGTGCCCATTCCCATGACGCACTTTCCTTTAATTTACTCTTTAAATTTTGTAATTGGTTTGGCACCCGCTGCTTTTGGTTATCATAATTTTAATTTATAGAACATGGGAGAAAATTGGTTAAAAGTTAAATACACGTGACGAATTCTTCTAAAAAATTAAATAGCGACAAAAAGTGCAATAGTTGTTTGATTGAAATTCAAACAACGAATTAAATCCCAATTTTTTAATTAAATAAATAATGACTTTAACATTTTCTATCAACTAAACATTTATATATTATTTTAAAATGAAAAAGTAAAATATTTTAATAGTATTTTACAATTTGTTTTAAAAAAAAATTTAACGAAATTTATTTTTATTAAATTCAAAATATCTTAAAAATAAAAATAATAAAAAAATTAATAGTTATATATTATTCAAATACGATATAATTAATATATTCTTTGATAAAATTTTTAATTTTCTGATTCATTTATTTTATCTATTTAATTATTATACATAAGTATTTTAGAATTTTATTCGAAGATTTTGTACTCATTTTATAAATGAAATAATAAATCAAAGCGCATTCATAATAATTGAATGTGTTGATAATTATTTTTATTATTATATTTTAATTTTTATAATTCATAATACTAATTGAAATAGTAAAAAAAAAAAAACCCAATTTTGGCACAAAAGAAATATGACTGTGATAGGGGTTTGTATAATATATATATATGTATATATTTGGGTGGATAATATTGCACTAATAGGGCATTTTGAAAATTTATGGAAAGAAAAAGAGTGAGAAGATTCGGAATCTTGGCGAGGGAAGATTCCATGGTCCATGTGTTACACTTGCTTTTATGAAAACTAAATGATATTCTACCAAACGTCAGGTTGAGATCCCCCGTCAGATTCGTAAGTAAAATTGACAGTTTATAAGTTCTTAAAGCATAATATAATATATATTAATTATATTTTAATACAAGTTAAAATTTAAATTTTTTATTTTAAATTAAAATTAAAAAATCGTTGAAATCAAAATCTGTTAATTAATTTATAAATTTTGACCGCAATGTTTTCTATAAAATAATAATTTATAGTTCTTATTGTATACAAGTTACAAAAATATTAATATTGAGAAAATAAAGCCCAAAGACCATTAATAAATTTTGGAGACGGGAATATTCATTTTACAGAGGTTTGTAAAAAAAAAAATGAAACAAATAACTAAAAATAGTAAATAAATGCCATAGGAGGTTAACCTCCACTAGCATTCGATGAAGTCTGTAAGAAAACCTACTCACAACCCTTTTGCTGATCAGGATCTAAATATTAGTTTTCTTGATCTGAAATGGTTAATAGGAATGTGAGCTACTCTAACTCAGTAAGAATATCACATTAATCACTGATACGGAAACTAAAGATTGATAAAAATCATAAAACAACTAATAAAACTATTAATTTAAGTAAATTAATTTAACATCAAACCGTTTATTGTTACGAGTTTTTCAAAATCAACCTATGAAGACAATAACTCATATAACATTATGATTTCATTTACAAGTAGGCAATAACAACAACTTTCTTTTTTACCTGTTTACTAGAACATTTGGAGATCCATAAAGATATTCCCTTATTCGTGAACCCAATATCCAGATTCTGTCAATTAACCTGGCCATCCCATACCCCATCCGGTAATTGGCACCAAATATACGATTACCTCAATACCCCGTACGGTATGAGGGTGAACCATATCTCACAAATCATTCTGGTATGAGATTTCTCAGTCCCGTCCGACTGAGGTGATACCCACAGTAAAATTCTCTATGTACCAGGTCCGTCCATAATTTTCCAAGGTACCCATTAAGCGAATATGAGGAGATGTCCATAATTTTAAAAAAAATCGTGTGAAACAGAAAGCGAGAAGGGGTTCAGCAGAGGGATTTTTTTATTTTGGCCGCAGCGGCTCCGTCGGGCTTTGCCCACGATTTTCGAATCACCCGTTGTACCTCTTACTCTGATTTGGCCACAGGAATGCTCAGAATCAAATTTGGAGCAGGTAGAGGGAAATTTTATCTTTTTTGGCGATCGATGGTGGCTCCAGTGCAGTGGTGGTCGGCGGTTGGCGGTCAGTTTCATTCTCCAGCGCCTGGTTCTTCTTCTTTGGCGGGGGCTGGCAGCTAGAATTTGAGTTCCTTTACGACACGAGGTATTTATACCAATCCCGCGTCGATCTAAACTGTTCATCGTGATCGATCTCCTTCATCTGATCGAGTTTAAGGAAGAAACGAATCTGAACCGTTCATCGCAATTGATCTCGTCCATTCTGTCATCCACAAGGAGGAAACGAATCTGAGCCGTTCATGCGCGTAAGATTGAACTTGGACCATCGGATCGTTGGGAACGCGGATCACCTCTGTGGCCTCCTACATGGCACCGACGTCAGCATTTTTGACATGTGATGTGCTCTGGTTCGTCGGGTTTGCTGACTGGGCCGTCTCATGTGACCAAAATTTTTTTTTGTACTTTGACCCCCTATTTCTAATTTTTCATTCAAAAACACCCCCCGAACTCAAATGTTTATTTATTTTTCTAAAATTATTTTCAATCTCGTCCTTACTTTATTTTTTATCAAAATTTCAATTAAATAAAAATAAAATGATTTAAACAATTATTTTAATAAAATAATTTAATTAAAAAAATTATTCTGGGCCACTTTTTCAAGGGTATTACAACTCTCTCGCCCTTAAAAAATTGGGTCCCTCAAATTGATCACTCTCTCACTCAGTTGAACAGTTGGGGGTACTAGGTCCTGAAGCTTGATTCCAGTTCCCAAGTGACCTCTTCCTGCATATGGTTATGCCATAGGATTTTGACAAATAGAATTTCTCAGTTGTGAAATACTCTACTATTCCAGTCTACAATGCCTACCAACACTTCCTCATAGGATATATCCTCCTTAAATGAAAGGAGTTCATGGGACAGGATGTGTGAGGGGTCCGGGTTGTACTTGCGTATCATCGATACATGGAACACATTATAAAATTTGGATAGCTTTGGAGGTAGTGTCAATCTGTAGGCGGTCGTACCAATTCGGTTTCAAATCTCAAATGGCCTAATGAACCGGGAATTTAATTTTCTCCTTTTGCCAAACCTGTTGATCCCCTTGAAAGGAGTGACCTTAAGAAACACTCGATCATCTTTTTTAAATTCTAAATCCCTCATCCAAGTGTCTACATAACTCTCTTGTCTACTCTGAGCTGTTTGGATATTCTTCATGATCCTAACTACCTTGGCTGTAGTCTCCTCCACAAGATTTGAGCCAAATAATTTTTCTATCATCCACCTCTTCCCAAGAGATTGATGACCTGTAGGGGCAGTCATACAATGTCTCGTACGGAGTCATGCTGATACTTGTCTGATAACTGTTATTATAGAAGAACTCTATCAAAGGTAGATGATCATCCCAATGGCCCCCGAAGTCTAGAACACAAGCTCAGAGCATATCCTCCAGTGTGCAAATCGTCCTCTCTAATTGTCCACCAGTTTGAGGGTAGAATGCGGTACTAAAGGACAGTTTTGTTCCCATTATTTGCTAAAAACTAGACCAAAATTAAGAAGTGAACCTAAGGTCTCTGTCAGATACTACTGTCACTGGAACTCTATGCAACCTGACTATCTTCCGGATATATATTATTGTTAATTTGTCCAAGGGGCCGATCATCTTAATAGCCAATAAGTGATAAGACTTGGTGAGCCGCTCGACAATTACCCAAATAACATCATTTCCTAAGCGTGTCCTAGTCAACTCTGTCACGAAATCAATTATAATATGTTCATACTTCCACTATGAAATCAATAATGGCTGAAGTAGTCCACCTGGGCGTTGATGCTCTGTCTTAACCTATTGACATACTAGACATTTGGAAACAAAGTCGACTACCTCTTTTTTCATCCCGCTCCACTAAAATTAGGGTCGTATACTTTGATATGTTTTAGTACTTCTGAGATGCATGACGAGCTTTGAGCTATGAACTTCTGTCATGATGTCCCTTTTCAGTTCATTATCACTTGGAACATACATCTTGTCATGAACTCTGAGCAACCCATTGGCAAAGACTCGAAATTCTGAATTTACTCCCTGTTCTGCATTCTTCTTGAGAGCTGCTATGGTGAAATCGATTGATTGAGTTTATTTTACTCTATAGATCAATTCGGGTTGAACAGTCAGGTGCGTCAAATATGTAACTCTCTTCAAGTCCTGAAGTCGTATCTGTTGTGCGGCTTTTATTACCCTGTATTCTGAAATCATTACCTGAGTTAACATACCTGTAATTTTTTATGCTGAGCGCATCGGCTACCACATTGTCCTTGTCTGAGTGATACAAAATATTGCAATCGTAGTTATTGAGGAGCTCTATCAAATGCCTCTGATACATATTAAGATCCTTCTAAGTGAATATGTGCTTCAAGCTCTTATGGTCGGTATAAATATCAAAAATCTTCCTATATAAGTAGTGGTGTGAGGTCTTCAAAACGTGGATGATGGCAGCAAGTTCTAATTTGTGGGTGGGATAATTTTTTTAATGACCCTTCAACTACCTAGAACCATAGGTTATGATCTTACTATACTGTATCAGAATACAATCCAACCCTAGGTATGAGACATCACTATATACTGTATATCCACCCGTTTCACTCGGTAAAGCCACAACGGGTGCAGTAGTCAACTGCTTCTTGAGCTCCGTAAAGCTCCTTTCGTAATTTTTGTTCAATTCAAACTTAACGTTCTTATTTGTGAGTAGGGTCAAAAGAGCGGTTAGGCTATAAAATCATTTCACAAACCTGTGATAATAATATGTTATTCCTAGAAAGCTACGAATCTCCTTTATCGATGTCAATTTCTCCCAACCAAGTACTGCCTTAACTTTTTTAGGATTTATTGATACTTTATCCTTTGATATGATGTGTCCTAAAAAGATAGTCTACTCGAGCTAAAATCCACACTTGTTCAATTTTGCATACAATTTATTTTATGTGAGAATCTACAAGACCTGAGTCAGGCGGTGAACACGTTCCTTTCTGCCATTTGAATAGAATAAGATATCATCGATAAACACAATGATGAACTGATATAAGAATTTTCTGAAAACCCTGTCTACTGAGTCTATAAAAATGGCTGGTGCATTGGTTACTTCAAATGGCATGACTATGAACTCATAGTGTCCGTACCTGGTTCTGAATACTGTATAGGGAATTTCATTTGTCCTGATGTTTACCTAATGGTAACTGAACGCAAGTCTATCTTAGAGAAAACCTATGCATCTTGTAATTGGTCAAAAAGATCATCAATTCCGGGGATGGGGTACTTATTCTTGATTGTGACTCTGTTCAATCCCTTGTAGTCGATGCATAGTTTCATGGTCTCATCCCCTTTCTTTGCAAACATGACTCCATCACCCCAAGAATATACACTGTGTCGGATGAACCTACTATCCTGCAATTCCTTGATATATTTTCTCAGTTCTTCTATTTCTACACGACTCATGCGATAAATGGCAACTGAGATAGGCTGGGTGTCAGACTGATGGTCTATGGTGAACTCAACTTCCCTATTCACTAGCAGTCTGGGTAGTTCATTAAGGAATACATCTGAAAATTTTCGGACCACTAGAATTTCTTAAATGCAAACTTCTTTCTTAGGTTTGTCTTGTATCATGACCGAGTTGCATTCAGCATCCTGCTGGGTGGGGGTATAGACTATGCCCTGTACTAGAAGTCTAGCTTGATTTTTGATTCCGCATACACTTTCTGGCGTAGTACTGAGCAGTTCCGCATATGCGACTGGTGTTGTTGAGGTGATAGTAGGGTCGGTCCCCACGGTCCTTGTCGCGGTGCTAGCAAGTCTTGTTGCATCATGTTGAAGAAGAACCAGATTATGCTGGAGAGGGATCAGGTGACTTTGTGGTGGCATCTGGTTATATGGTGGGGCACCGGATTGTACTGTGGTGGTGTCGGATGATACGGTAGAGGAGTAGGATTATATCGAGGTGGCACTTGATCATCTTGTTATAGGGGTGGCTCATATTGTGGCAGTGGTGGCTCATATTGTGGCAGTGGTGGAGGGTCAGACAACTCATTCCTCTCTTTCCTGGCCTGCTGGGAAGAAATGAGTCTCTCTCTCGAAGAGCCGATCAACATCCACTTGAAGTGACCTATCTCGGGCTGCCCTATTCAGTGGGGGTACTCCTCTCCTCATGTCCTTGTACTTATTTTTTACAATAAAGGGTTAAGAGTTGGGTTATATTTAAATGTTTCAAATCTTGATGCAATGAATAGTTCCGAGGACCGCGGCTCTAATACTATCTGTAAAGGTCTGGAACCTTAAAGAAAATAAATTTATAATTTAAATTCGGAAGCGAATAATAGAGTTAAGGTTTACATTCCTTACACAATAATTTAGAATACCTAATAGGATTACGAGAATGTCTATTCTAAAAGAAAAACGGTAATTAAAGAAAACAAAGCGAATAAATAAGCATTATATGACAACCTTCACTAGCACTTGAAGGGAGTCCGGAATGGTGAATTACTCACAACCTTCTTACTGATCGAGATCTGTATCTTGTTCTTCTTTATTTGAAATGGTTAATGAAAAGGTGAGCTATACTAGCCCAGTAAGAATATCATACTAATCACAGATACGAAAAACTGAAGACCGGTAAGAATAAGAAAAGCAACTAATAGAGCCCTTACGTTAATTAAATACATTTAACTTAAAGACATTTGTTTGATACTTACTGTTATGAGTTTTTCGAAAATAACATATGAAAACCTATATTCATAACACTTTTTATTTTCATGCATAAGAGAATAAGAGACGACAATTTTTCTTTTTTACTTACTTACTGGTACCCTTAGGGGTCCACAGAGATGTCCCCCTACTCGTGAACCCACTATATAATTTTAATAATTAACCGACCATTTCTATACCCCGTCCGGTAATAGGCGCCAAATATTCTATCATCTCGATATCTTATCCGGTAAGAGGGTGAACCATATCTTTAAAACTTTTTCAGTATGAGACTTTCTAGCCGAGGCCGATTGAGGTAACATTCACGGTAGGGTTCTCTAGTTACTGAGCCCATCTGTCCTTTCCTTGGGTACCAGCAAGTCTTTCACATAAAGATTCTTATCAAGCAAAACAACTAACAAACACATACCAATATTTCATATTATATTTACATATCAATTAGACAACATTTATACAGACGATATACCTTATCATAATAAGAGATCGAATAACCAGATAATCGAACAAACCAAATAAATTGACGTGACCATATAAATTATAAATTAAGGACATGCACAATATGATAACAAACAAGTAGGATAGTACAATAAAATAAACAAGAAATTAGGATAATTGTAAACTAACCGGTTCTATCTCCACTAGTGATATGTAATTATTTTTAAACATTTTCAACTTTTCACAAAAATATAAAATTATAAATCGTTAAGCTTCAATTTATCGTAACAGAGAATAAGGTGAAGGATCCTTACCCAAATCAGTGTTTCGAGATGTCACGCTATCTACCACGTCTCTTAATAAGTATTGAATTTCGTGAATTTTTTATGCAGAATTCAAAACATTTGTCACATACCTAAAAATACTTAAAAAATCTAAAATCGATGTCCAAAACTCTTTTAGGCCAATTTTGGAGTTTTGACACGGCCGCACAGCTGTGTTTTGGCGCCGGCTCCACCGCCCACGACGACGAGTCACCTCAGCCTGGCCAATTTTGGTCAGTTTTACATGTATCCATGCAAAAAAACAAGTTAGGGGTATTGGTTGGCAAAAAAAATACAAAAACTTGAACCTACCGGCGGGAGGGGAGGGGTCCGGGTGCGGCGGGTCCATCGGTCCTCCTTTTTGGCTGAGATTCTTTTTTCATCTAACATGTACAAAAAAGGACGATGAACACAATGATTGAAAAAATTACGTGAAACGGGAAGCGAGAAAGGGCTCATCAAAGAAATTTTTGAGTTTTAGCCGCGACGGCTCGGCCAGACTTTGCTCGCGGTTTCTGGCTCATTCGTCGTCCTTCTTGCTCCGATTTGGCCACAAGGATGCTCGGAATTGAATACTGAGTGGGTAGAGAGAAATTTTACCTTTTTTGGCAGTCGGTGGTGACTCCGGTGCGGCGACGATCGCCGGTCGACCTCCTTCTCTAGTGTCTGGTTCTTTTTCTTCAACGGGGGTTGACGGCTAGGGTTTGGGCTCCCTTGCAACGCAAGGTATTTATACTCATCTCGCGTCGATTTGGATCGTTCATCGCAATTGATCTCGTTCGTCCGATCGTGTCTAAAGAGGAAATGAATCTGAACCGTTCATCGCGATTGATCTCATTCGTCTGATCGTGTCTAATGAGGGAATGAACATGAGGCATTCACGCGCGCGGGATTGAACCTGAACTGTCGAATCATTGGGCACGCAGATCGCCTGCGTGGCACCAACATTAGCGTGTTTGACATGTGGCTTGCTACAGTTTGTCGGGGCTGCTGATTGGGCCGTCTCACGTGGTCGAATTTTTTTTTTTGTACTTTGACCCCATATTTCTAATTTTTATTTGAAAAATATCTCCGAACTCAAACTTTCACTTATTTTTTTAAAAACTAATTTTAATATCATTCCTTACTTATTTTTTTCTCAAAATTTTAATTAAATAAAAATAAAATAATTTAAATAATTATTTTAATAAAATAATTATTCCGGACCACTTTTTTGAGTCCCGATGTTACATGATATCCTTCACTTAATAGTTGAGTCCAATACTTACAAATTAATTAACATCTTAGACATAATAAAATGATTAACACATAAACATAATAAAATACTCAAATATTTTTGAATTTCAAAGTTAATAAGATATTAGGGGAACAATGAAAGCTTTAATACTATTAAATTACGTTTGATATGTTACAAGATGCATTAACATTTAAAAATAATATATTATTAAAATACGATTAACTAGTCACAAGAAACTTTAGCAATTAATCTACTAAAATTTAAAAATATAATATCTTAATTTTATTTAATAACATTCATAGTAGTAATTTGTAATTAAAATAAATAAAAAATACTAAGCATATAATTTTTATTTTTATTTTCTAAAAAATGATATAGCAGTAGTATTTGTAAAAAATTAAATTAGTTAGCTGATATATATTGTTCATCTGTATAGTCAGTTTATAAGTAATTTTTAATAAATTTTTGTATTGATGTGGTATTAAATAAGGATGGTCAAAGTCAACTTATTTCCAGCACGACCCAAATCTGAATCTAAAATCTGATTTGATTGGGGAAAAAAACCCGAACCGGATTCGCGGCCGGAAACCCACTTTGCCTACGCAAAAGAAAACCCCCACCTGTCGCCATTCCCCGTTTTCTCCCCCCTGCAATCCTGAGCAAATCTCCCTCTCATTCTCCGGCGTCGGGCGCTTCCAATGGACGAAGTGATCACGGCCGCTGATGCATCGGCAAGCTTTCGATCGGTTTCATCTCAGCCGTCTATTATCCCGGATAACGTCCCCCTCATCTCTGCCTTCTTCTCCTTCGCTTTCGCTCAGTTCCTCAAGCTCTTCACCACCTGGTAATCTCCCTTCTCCCTCATTCTTTGCTCTTCTTCTTTCTGTTGGCTTGCTTAGAAAACGCGTTACAACTCTCAATTCGTTGATCTTATAGTTAGTTATTCAGTACTGTTTGGGTCTGGAGCTGTAAGCTGCCGAAGGGGAAACATGATATAAGTTTTTAATTTGTGCGTCTTTTCTTTTTAACTTTGTTATAGAATTAAACTGGAAGTTTCATATTGTACGGGATGCTTGAAGGGGTTGGGGTTTAAACTATGCAGTTTTAAAGCTCAGACATGGATGCCAATGGTTGCTGAACATGCATGTTTTGGGCACTTCAATGTTAGCTTACACAAGATCAATATATAAATGAGTAGGCAAAGACAAGATTTTGCAGCTTGAACGTTTACCAATGGAGGTGCTGGTCGGGGAGCTTTAGGAAAATTACCGTACTTGCTCTTGCCTTTAGGCATTTCTTTTTGGACCATTACCAAAAGTTGAAATGCGAGATCATTTGCCATTGAAATGCCATGTTAATCTTGCCTCTTGCTGGTAAATTTTAGGATACAATTGGCTAATGGTAGACTGTTGTAAATGCCATGTTATTCGTTTCGTGCTGCTAAAGTTTAGGATAGAATTGACCAACGGTTGAGTCTTATTGCTTTGACTTCAATTTTCTTTTCCTCGTTTCTGAAAGAAAGAGTTCTCCACCTATTTTAGTTTACCAGAGTTATAGCTGTATATAACATGTAATGCGCATTGGGTTATGCAATAATGTTGTGAACCGCGAGTAGAGAATGCATTTGCAAGAATGGTGTTAACTGTGAGTAGAGAATGCTTTGTGAGTAGAGAATGCTTGGGTAATCTTTCGTCCTCTGGTATTTATAAATTGCTGTGAGTAGAGAATATTCATTGGTTGAGATTTGAGAATCACCATGATGGCTATGCAAAGTAGGGTTGTTCAGATGTTCAGTGTTAGTTTTTTTTTTTTTTGTTTTCTCTCAGACTGAGATATAGTTCAGAATACAATCTTTATATATATCTGCTTGGTCTTCTAATAAACCCTCTTTAACCTGCAGGTACAAGGAGAAGAGATGGGACGCAAGAAGGATGCTTGGATCAGGTGGAATGCCTTCCTCACACTCAGCAACTGTGACAGCTCTTGCAGTTGCCATCGGCTTACAAGAAGGAATTCGAGCTCCGGCATTTGCTATTGCATTGGTTTTGGCATGTGTTGTACGTATTTATTAACCAGGTCTTGTTCATTCTTTATTGGCATGCTTGTTTATTCTGAGATTAACCATTGATCGCATGTACAGAAAGGATGAAGCATCAATTGCCACACAATTTTCCTTTTTATTTGCTATGCTGCAGCTCAGATCAGACTCTTAATCGGTTTCCTTTGATAAATATATCACATCCTTTCTGCGTTCTTAAAACATTGATGCCTCACACATGACGACGTGAATAGTATATTAAGTGGTTCCATTCAATTATCATTGTTCATTCCTATTTGTACAAAAGAACATCTATGGTTGCATCAGTACTGTGGCTTAGCGCATCTGCTTCTCAATCGGCAAGCCCTGAATCATACAATTCATTTATCTTAGTTCTTTAAAACTCGATTGCTGCCTGCTCAGTTTCTGTAGTTTGAATTTTGGAGGTGAAGTTATGATTCATTAATCAGAAAATCTACTAGTTGGAAAGATGAAAGGAAAAATGAAAGGAGAGGTTTGAAAGACAGAGAACAACAACTCCCTTTCATGTTTGTGTACTTTGGGCACTTCTTTAATATTAGGACAGTCTCATTGCCTAACTATGGATTAGAACTTGAATTTGGGGATGCAACAACTACTTTTTTGTGGGTCCTTCTCCTGGTTTCCTCATTTATTTTTCAAACTTGGGAAATTAAAACCCAATGACACTTCAAAAAATTGTGCGTAGCCTGCGCAGCAAAAATGGTTTTGCCTATTAGTTGATCACAGCTGTCAGGTTGCAACCTAAAGCAAAAAGTTGCAACAAGAAAAGGACCTGGCTAAAGGTAGTTGAGTTACTTTTTGAGTGACTGTGCTAAAAAATAGTTACTTTACAGTGATGCATTTTGTGTGATTGTGCTAAAAATATTCGACCATTTATAGAGGTGCATCTTGTTAATTATAGGAATTGCAGCAAATATGTTGGTATCTTATTTGAAAGTAACTCTAAAGATGCATGCTTCTGCAAAGGTTCAGTTGATTTCTCCTGAGTCATTTTTTTTGTTGGGTGGTAAGATAATATGTATTGTTCATTAACTGATCACCGTCAGATTCCTTCCTTGATTTTTGGTTTCATGCAGGTGATGTATGATGCTTCTGGTGTCAGGCTCCATGCTGGTCGCCAAGCTGAGGTAAGATCGTCTACTTTAAATAACATACTGTTTTAGATTTATGTAGAAGATGGTCTTATCATAATTATGATGAATCTTATACAATTTTTTGAAGAAAGAGAATATAATTATATGATGTCTTTGATCTGCTCCTTTATGGGTAAGCAAACTATCTATTTCATGGTTTCAGCTCAGTTCAACTAATCTCCTTGTTTGCATTTTATGCAACTTATCTAGTTTATTTGATTTCTATGATTATCATTTGATGAAGTGTCCTCCATGACAATGCCCTGGCTAGGTTAGGAAAATATATAGCTTGCTCTCTAATGTAGGATTCTCCGGCAAAGAAAGTTCTTGAACCACTTAAATCCAATCTGTTCTCAACAGAAAAAAAAAAGAAAGAAAAAATCCAATCCATTCTTTGAGATTTATAATATTATTGGATTTGCCAGTTTTACTGGGCCTAACATTTTCCATCATAGACTATAGGAATCTCTTGATTTTTAGATTCTTTAATTCGTTGCACGTTTGTTCTGACAGACTTACACGATTTACAAGCTGAGAGCTCTACTATTTTGAATCTATGACATGAATGTTGTGGAGCAAGGATGACTAATAAATTGCAAAATAAATTATTTTTACATATATAAAAAGAAAAGAGATCATTTTTACTAAACATTTCAATAAATTCACATGTGTGATTATTCTCTGGACAAGGAGGACAAAACTAGCCATTTTTGTTTTATCTAAACACTTTATCTCTTTGATAAATTCCTCCCAAGAAGCAGTTATTTATGTCTGCTCAACTTTTTTTTTTCCAGTTGCCAAGGGGCCTAACTATCCCCGCTCCTTATTCTTACTTCTATCTACCATTTTTTTCTTGTGATAGGTTCATTGATGCTGGGGCTGTAAATGTGTTAATTCCAACTCTTTGATAGCCTCATTCTCTTTTCTCATTAACTTTATTAATTGCACGTGTTCCTTTGTGCAGTTACTGAACCAAATTGTATGCGAGCTACCTCCTGAACACCCTGTCTCTAATTGTAGACCACTACGAGATTCGCTTGGCCATACACCACTTCAGGTATGTCCATTCTTTATTTGTATTGTAATGTATACTGCCAAGACTGTTAGTTCGGTACTTTTGATTGCTATCACATCATTCTAATTTGGTTGAACAATCAACTGCTCATATATGTTGAAAATTATCTGCGATTTAAGGTTCTGTGATTGTTGAAATTGCGAAGGATAAATAATTATGGTAGTAAATGCTCTTTGCTTGTTCTTCATGTGAACTTGAAGGAAAATATAACGTTGTTTTCCTCCTAATCAAATGGTGCATAACTCGATAAAATACAGTTCAGTATTCCAAAGAGTATCGACTTATAGGGTGAATATAAACATTTTGTAGGTTAACTCTTCTTTGAGAACCTACATGACAAAAAAGAAGACACGCTATTTGCTTAAATTGGTCTTGAACTGCATTTTTACCAGTACATTATCGTGCAATCTGTTTGCACAGGTCGCTGCAGGTGCAATATTAGGATGTATAGTAGCTTTCCTCATGAGAAGCTCTAGTTAAAGAATGGTAAAAGCCAATGGCAATTCTGCGAATGCGATATGGCAGTTAGCTGGTTCAAGTTGCAACAACAGGTAGTCCTGCTTACAGAAGGAAAATCAAACTACGCAGGGAAAGCTTACTGCCCTTTGAGTTCTTGTTGTAATTGCTCATTGAATTCATTCATATGTTTGGCATTTAAGTCTAATGTACAAATCATTCTCCTCACCCAGTTATGTGTATAAATTAGTTTCTAAGTTGGTTCCTTCTCTTGTTTTAGATCTTAGATGGGGATGGGCATTGTCGAGCGTGATAATATTAACCGTTATTGATCCTTATTATTATGAAGTTTGGTACAAGGAGTTCTCAGCTACTGATTCGGGGATGATTTCGATCTTTTTGTTAACTTTCTTTTCTCGTCTCAAATTTGTTCGTTAGAGAATGTTTGGTGAAGATTGTAAGTTATTTTTAAGTATTTTATTTATGTATATTTTTTAGAGAGAGAAGGAATTTGATTAAAAGTCTTGTTAGAATGATATGTGATCTAAGCTAAATATTCTTGGTGTTTAAGTTTTTTATTTACTCATATTTAAGCTTTTAAACTTTATATATTGGCTTTTAGAAATGAATATATATAAATTTTAAAACCAAATAAGGAAAAAAGTTTTAGAAGTTAATAATTTTATGTATTAAAAAAAAAACAGTAGAATTAAACGACATGCTATTGAATCCTCAACAAGTACTAACATGGTTGGAGTTGAATAATAGTAAAATAAACTACTAGGATTTAACATTTTTTATTTGATTTTATTTATTTAATTAATTTATTATTTTACACCTTGCTTTTTTTTAATTATTTAAAAAATATAATTATCGAATAGGTAAAAATACTTATAAATTATATATTTGACTAATGATCTCAAATTATAATTAATTTTACAAGAAAAATAATAAGCTTATGTCTTTGAATTAAGAATTACAAAAATATTTAATATTAAATAGATTTGAAAAAGTATTCTTTTTTTTTAATTCAAATATTTAGTCTATTTATATTTTATTATCATTTTTACTCAATAAAACTAATATTTAAACCTACTTAAAATAAGTTTAATTAAAAATGAGGATAAATGATAAATTTTTATCTTATATTTTAAACAAATTTAAGTAAAATATTCTAAATTATATAATTGAGATAAAAATTTATAATATGTTGCTTTAATTTTATTTAGATTCGAAATTAATGATTCTTAATTCTAATTTTTCATCTAAAAATATTAATAAAAAAATTTAATCTAAAAAAAGAAAAACTAATTTCAGGTTGGGTTGGACAAACAAAAGCCCTAAAACGATGTAGTTCTTTAGCCCCGCCCAACTCCATGGCTGAAATCTATAAAGTGTTGTACTCGAGCGTACAACCAGAAGTAGCAGCGCCTGGGGACTGAGCTGCCCGCTACTCGCGCCCCCGTTAAACCCTAAACTCTGTCTTCCTCTCTCTCTCTCTCTCTCTCTCTCCCTACATTGATGTAGATCAAAGCCATAGACAACGCGCTGATAACAGGCGAGGCTTTTGCTGCCCGCTTCAAGGACCCATTTCTGGAATCTGAAGATCTCCAACAATGGCTTGTATTTTCAAATCTAAACACCACCGATGGACATCGAGGGTTTATCTCATTGTCCCCAGAACTGCAAGCTCATATTCTCTAAATCTAACCCATTTCTTCAGCTCAACCCAATATTCAATCTCCTCCAACGATCAAACTCCAATCTCAACTGCTACTCCAAGCATAAACACAGATTCCGCCGATGCTGACACTAAACTGGATGCATCAAAGCCAGATGCAGTTCAAGCAGAGGAGAAGCAGAGCCAGAGAATCCCACGAGGTAAGCGTCCAAACCCAGAGAAATTAGAGGATACAATATGTAGAATGATGGCGAATCGTGCCTGGACCACCCGTTTACAGAACTCGATACGAGCTCTTGTTCCCGAGTTTGATAACTCGCTAGTTTATAATGTAATCCACGGAGCGCAAAACTCGGAGCACGCGCTCCAGTTCTACCGATGGACCGAGCGAGCCGGTTTGGTCCGTCATGATAGGGAGACCAACATGAAAATGATTGAAATTCTGGGGGGAGCTTCTAAGCTCAACCATGCCCGTTGCATACTCCTGGATATGCCCAAAAAGGGTGTTGAGTGGGATGAGGATATGTTTGTTGTACTGATTGAAAGTTATGGCAAAGCTGGTATTGTTCAAGAGGCTGTGAAAATCTTTCAGAAAATGAAAGAGCTAGGCGTGGAGAGGACTGCAAAATCTTATGATACGTTGTTTAAAGTGATATTGAGGCGCGGGAGGTATATGATGGCTAAGAGGTATTTCAATGCAATGTTGAATGGAGGTATAGAGCCGACTCGACATACCTATAATATCATGCTATGGGGTTTCTTTTTGTCTATGAGGCTTAATACTGCATTGAGGTTTTATGAAGATATGCAGAGTCGGGGGATTTCGCCAGATGTTGTCACTTACGACACTATGATTAATGGGTATTGTAGGTTTAAGAACATGGATGAGGCTGAAAAGTTGTTTGTGGAGATGAAGGGTAAGAATATAGCACCTACGGTGATAAGCTATACCACAATGATTAAAGGGTATGTGGCAGTGGAGAAATTCGATGGTGCATTAAGAATGTTTGAGGAGATGAAGTCATTTGGCATTAAGCCGAATTCTACTACATATTCGACATTGTTGCCTGGTTTGTGTGATGGAGGGAAAATGTCCGAGGCTCATATGGTGTTACAAGAGATGACGGATAGATTTATTGCTCCGAAGGACAACTCGATTTTTATGAAGTTGTTAAATTGTCAATGCAAGTTAGGGGATTTGGATGCAGCTTACGGTGTGCTCAAGGCAATGATTAGGTTGAGAATTCCAACAGAAGCCGGACACTATGGTGTATTGATTGAGCACTTTTGCAAAGCAAATGTGTATGACAAGGCAGTGAAGTTGTTGGATAAGCTTGTTGAGAAGGAAATTATTTTGAGGCCACAAAGTACTTTGGAGATGGAATCAAGTGCTTATAACTCAATAATTGAGTATTTGTGTAGCCATGGTCGGACAGGAAAAGCAGAAGTCTTTTTCCGGCAGTTGATGAAAAAGGGCATCCAGGATGAAGCTGCCTTTAATAATTTGATCCGTGGTCACTCAAAAGAAGGCAATCCTGATTCTGCACATGAAATTCTAAAGATCATGACCAGGAGAGGGGTGCCAAGAGATGCAGATGCTTACAAGTTGCTTATCAAGAGCTACCTGAGCAAAGGTGAACCAGCAGATGCCAAAATTGCACTGGACGGTATGATTGAAGATGGACATCTTCCAGATTCATCGGTGTTCAGGTCAGTGATGGAGAGCTTGTTTGAAGATGGGAGGGTTCAAACTGCAAGTCGAGTGATGAGGAGCATGATAGAGAAGGGTGTGAAGGAGAACATGGATTTGATTGCTAAGATCTTGGAAGCTCTTCTCATCAGAGGTCACGTTGAGGAAGCCCTTGGGCGAACTGAGCTATTGATGCAGAATGGATGCATGCCCAATTTTGATAGTCTTCTTTCTGTTCTTAGTGAGAAAGGGAAGACTATTGCTGCTTTGAAGTTGTTAGATTTTTGTTTGGAGAGAGACTGTACCATAGATTTCCCGAGCTATGATAAGGTGTTAGATGCTCTTTTGGCCGCTGGGAAAACCCTCAATGCCTATGCAATACTGTGCAAGATAATGGAAAAAGGAAGGATGAGTGACTGCAAAATTGGCCATGAATTGATCAAGAACCTTAACCAGGAAGGAAACTCAAAGCAAGCAGATATTCTATCAAGAATAATAGAGGGAAGGGAGACTACACTTGCGAACAAGAAAATGAAGGAGTGACCTGGCAATAATCAAATTACTTGACTATTGATTTTTTCTATTTTTGTTTTTTACAGGTTTAGAATGGAGAAATTTTGTGCTTGGATACTTTAGGATTGACAGGCATGAGTTTCGTTCCTAGCGGAATAAGTTCTGGAAAATGCTACATTTTACGAACTCTTTTCGAGATTTCATTTTTGAATATAATTATCTTGAGAATCTTGAATACCAGCAAAATAGATTCCAGTTCAGCGACATGGGAGGGTTTAATTTAACTGACTATTTAGCAGAGTACAATATCTGTAACTCATGTTTGTACAGGTTATTTTGTTTGCCATGGCTACATCCTGTAATGCCTTGTACTTTCCCAGTAAGATGTTTTCAGTTAAGCTGATAAAAAGCTAGCAGCCATTGCAGATGAGCTGGCTCATGGTACGGCATCAAGTAGTCCTGCTCCTGCTTATGAAGAGAAGAAACAAGGAAGAAGAAGAATTGCTTTCGGCCATGAGAGGGTCTTTTAACTGTTGTAATTGTTTTTATGGGCTTTCTTGCTGTAGTCTCCAGATGCTTGACTGAATCATAATTTTTGAAGTAGTTCCTCAATATTTGCTTCATTGTGCTTTTTCCTTTCTTTTCTTTTATAGCTTAATTTTGATCAAAATGCTTTCTAATTACTATAATTATTTAAATAATAATAAAATTTTAAAAAAATTATTCTAATAATTTAAATTATCTTGAAAATTTTAATGTAATTAATTAATTATTTTATTTAATATAAATATTAATTTTAAATTTGAAATATATTATTTTTAAATATTTTACAATAAATATAAAATTATTATACTAAATTAACGTTATATTTTAATTTAAAACTATTGGTCAAACCCTTATTTTAAAACTACAAATATAATTACTAAAGAAACTATCAATTCTAATTTCTTTCCCTAATTACCTTTATTTCCGGCCTTGGTAATCGTCTCCCCCATTTTCAAACGTTTCTTGTCCGACAGCCTTCCCACTCTCTCTCCCAAGATGGCCAAAGCAGAAACTGCGCTGAGTTTGAGGCCGAGAACGGCAATGACGAACAGGCTCCAGTCGTCAACAAGCACATTCATCTTGCGCTCGAAGGACGACCATGTTGAACGCTCCCAGGCACGCGCCGCCGCAAGAGCGACTGCCATCCGCCACCTGGCTAACCCCGCGCCTGCCCCTCCAGCTCCAAATCCTTGATCCCTGTCTCAGCGAAGAACAGATGGTGGACTTGTTAGATAACTGCGTCAAGCTCGCTTCCGAGAACGTCCGTACTATCTCTTCTGTGTTTATTTATCACGTATCCTCGTGAATATGTGCTTATACGCATGTTCTTTTTTATGTAATGTGTCTTTTACGTACTATTTGCAACTTGGTTCAAGTTGATTATCCTCTGTAATGCTTACCTGTCTTCTTCTGCTACTTTATTCTTGAATTTTTCTTAGTATTCTGTTTCTCGCCCTCTCATAAAGACAAATTACAGGTACCTTGCGATTTTATTGTGGATAATTTTTGCTCTCTTGTTCTCTTTTATGTGCATTTTCTTGTTCTTGTTGCACGTCTTAATGTTGAGTTACTAAATCTTTGTTGTTGCTGAGAAAATTCTTGGATACCAGAGAATGGATATTTTAAGATGATAATATATCATTAAAATGTTTTATAGTTAGTTTTTCAAGCAATTCAAAATTAAGTGTTAACGGGCCTGTGTAAACAGGTCAAAGAAGTTCAGGCCACTTTCTGTCAGCCCGAGGCCGTGAAAGACACAAAACGCACTGTCGGTGGTTCCATCTTGTTCGTGCACCAGGCTTTCAAAGGTATAGAAGCCTCTTCTCTGGAAACCACCACAAATCAAAACCCTAAACATGTAATAGAGATGAATCTAGTTCCTTCAATCTTAGACAGCCCTTATTTCATCGACAAAACTTTGAACTCAAGTGCGGTATTGGTCCATGAGTTGCTTGATGGAAGCAATTACTACACCTGGGCAAGATCCATGCAACGCGCATTGAGCATACAAAACAAATTAGGGTTTATAGATGGAACGCTAACAGAACCCAGAGATCCAGCGGATCCACAGAGAAATAATTGGAGAAGGTGTAATGATATTGTAGTTACTTGGATACATAATGCACTTCCACCTGACATTAAGGCTAGTACATTTTATACTGAAACAGCACGTCAATTATGGTTTGATTTGGAGCAAAGGTATGCCCGAAAAAATGCACTGAGATTGTATCAAATCAAACAGTCCATAATTACCCTTATGCAAAACCAGGAACCTGTTAGAGTATATTTTTCGAAACTGAAAGTCTTGATTGATGAGCTCATGAACTATGAACCAATTTCCAATTGCACCTGCCGGGGGCTAAAACCCATTATTGATTACCAGGAGAGAGACTATACAATGAAATTTTTGATGGGGATGGATGAATCGTATAAGGCTATGTCAGCCCAAATTTTGATGATGAAACCTCTTCCCAGTTTGGATGAGACATTTTCCATCATTCAGCAAGAAGAAAAAAGAAGAGAAATTTATATAGATTCTGTAGCTAACCGAGCCATGGCCTTTAACATAAGGGAAACCAATAGGCCAAACAAAAATACCAATCCCAATAGAGAAAAATATTATTGTGCCCACTGCAAGATGAATGGGCACTCCCTTGAAAGATGCTATAAAGCCAATCCAAATAGGCCTATATGCTCCAATTGCAATCTGTTAGGACACACGGCAGAAGCATGCTACAAAAGAAAGAACCAATCAAAAGGATCAACCAGGTATCATCCAACAATACACATGGAGAATCCAAAGGAAAAGAGCAGTATCTGTTGACAAAGGAGCAGTATCTGTTGACAAAGGAGCAGTATCTGTTGACAACGGAGCAGTATCATCAACTTATGGCTCTCATCCAGCAGAATCAAGCCTCTGTTAACATGGTGCAGACATCTTCAGAGCAATCACAAGAATATAATCTCACTGCCTTTTCTGGTATCTTTTCTTGTTCCATGCTTGCAAAATAGAGGTAAATAAAAGCAAACTTGCACCTTGGACAATTAACGCTGGGGCTTCAGGTCACATTATGCACACACCACATTTGTACACTGAAATCACATCAAAGGTTGATTCTAAAGTTGTCCTACCAAATGGGTAAAGGGTAGATGTCTTTCATGTTGAAATAGTCACATTAAATGATAAATTTGTATTGAATAGTGTACTGTATATACCTTCTTTCAAATTCAATCTTATATTCGCAAAAAGCTTAATACAGGATACGAAATGTTGTCTAATTTTTTCACAAAAATATTGCATCAATCAGGACTTGGAAGACACTTGGAATGAAGGAGATTATAATGGGCTGTACCAACTTAGGTAGCCCAAAGAACCAGAAGTCTCAAGTTTACAATTTTTTAAAGGGATGACAACACCAGATTCCAGTAAAGAAGAGAAAGATTTTGATATGCGGCACTATAGGCTTGAACATCCCTCACAATCCAAGTATGGTCTTTTTTATAATGTACTAACACAAGAAATTTAAATTATGCTATATACATCTGTTGGGAAAAATGCGTAAACTTTCATTTTCCGATAGTAGTAGTAGGGTAAAACAATGTTTTGATTTAATATAATGTGACATTTAAGAATCTTGTAATGAAATTTCTTATAATGGATTTCAATATTTTTTGATAATTGTTGATGATTTTACTAGACATACTTGGGTGTATATAATGAGAAGTAAGGCTGAAACAAGCTTGAATTCACACCATTTTTGCATTCTTGTTGAGATTCAATTTGACAGGAAAGTAAAAGTGATTAGGATTGATAACGGAAAAGAGTTTGAGATGAGAGGGTTCTATGATGAGAAGGGGATCATGCATTAAAAGAGGTGCAGAGAAACTCCCCAACAAAATGGAAGAGTTGAGAAGAAACACCAACAAATACCCAATATCGCGAGGGTATTGAGGTTCCAAAGTGGAATGCACATTAGGTATTGATCTAATTTTGTGCTTACTGCTGTTTATCTTATCAACAAAATTCCTTCTTCAGTACTAGGAAACAAGAATTCTTTTGAAGCCCTACATGGGAGGAAACCAGATTATGATCACCTAAAGGCATTTGGTTGTTTAATATTTGCATCTATCTTGGCAGGTGGCAGACAAAAATGTAATGTCAAGGCAAGAAAGTGTTCCTAGGGTATCCTGTTGCTACAAAAGGGTACAAATTATTGGATGAAAAAACAGGTAAAATCATTATCTTTAAAAATGTAATATTTCATGAGAGTATTTCCTTGCAAGGAAAGGAAATGTAGAAAGGAATTTCAAAATTTACCAGAATCTAGGAACATATTGGTGGATGCACTACGAACAAGTGTTCCTGCAAAGACTGCACAGGAGATCAAATAATGAGTGAGAAGAACCCGGGTCCAGAAACTGGGAATTCAAATCATATAGAAGAGGTAAGCAGCGGTTAGGAAATGGAGAGGAAGAGAGAATACAAGGTCATGTGACTAATCAGTAAATAGTAAAGAAATCCCAAGGAGAAAATTGATTAGGATCATCAACCTATTAGAATATTTAAAAGATTATGTTTGTGATCATATCCAAGACAATGTTAGTTGCATACAACAGCCTAACCCAGAAGCTCGCGACAATGGTGCGGTTCACTTGTCAAGCACCATTGCATATGCCAGACTTATGAGGGGACACATGAAATACATACTAACTTTGACATCCTATACTAAACCAAATTCATACGAAGAAGCTAGCAAAGATCTAAACTGGAGAAAAACAACGCATAATGAGCTCCAGGCTCTCGAGGAAAACAAAACCTAGAAGATGGTAGATTTACTTGTAGGAAAGAGAGCTATTGGTTGCAAGTGAGTCTACGAGGTGAAGTTCAAGGCAGATGAAGAGGTGTACAAATTCCAGGAAAGAGAGCTATTGGTTATACGTGGTTGCAAGTTCGATGTCAAGATTAATACATGATGACATGCCTGTTAATTTTGCCAAGAAGTTGGAGTTCGTCTGGTGCAGGTTCTTATGAGTGACTTTGAGGAGAGGAGGAGATACCATTTAGTGGCTCAGGGTGTGGTACAATAACCGATTCAACATAGTAGTTTGGGCTTGAGATTTTGGGTTGAGGTTATAAGGCACTTCCAGAAAAATGACTCTGGAGGTTTATGCTGGAGTAGGATAGTTTTTGGAGGAGAGCAATATGTGTTAAATTTGGCACGGAGGGCATGGATAGGTCTACTAGGATTCCTCATAGGCTGCATGGTGTTAGGTTGTGGAAGACGATATGTTTTGGGAGGGAGAAGTTCAGGAAATGCACTAAGTGGATGGTTGGGTTAGGTTAAAGAGTGAAATTCTGGCATGATGAGTGGCTAGATGTTGGGAACTTGGATTTTTGCTATTGCTCGACGTAAGGAGGCTATGGTCCAAGGGTTCTTTCAAGCTTTGTGGGTGAATGATTCGTGGATTATGGAGGTTTCAAGAAATCTTAATGATTGGAAGATTAGGGAGTATGGATCTGTTTTGACGGTTCTATCCAAATGTACTCTTAACGAGGACGAGGACTGTCCTATTTGGAGACTTAAGTGCAAATAACTTTTTATAGTTAAAACCTTTTATTTGCAATTTGGCTAAGAAGATTGAAATTACTATGAAGTTGCTGGTAAAGAAGATCCAGAAGGTTGATATGCCACCTAGAGTGATCTTTTTTGCTCGGGAGGCTACTAGAGAGTGCATCTTAACTTTGGATAAGCTGATTAAGACGGAAGAATATTGGTAACCATATGTGAGAGAGGTGCAGATTCATTTAACCATATCTTGTCATAGTGTCTTCTTGCCTAGCATTTGTGGAGCTTAACCTATGGTCTGTTGAATATCAATTGGGTGATGGCTTGTTCTATGCGAGATGAGATTAGGGTATAGAATAGGGCCTTTAGGGATAAGAGGTCTTCAGGTTTTATTTTTTTGGCTACATTTTGTATAATCTAGAAGGAAATCAATATGAGAGTTTTTGAAGGGACCGGATCTAATTTTTATAAATTTAAAGGGATTTAATATCAGACCTTAGGTTTTGAATTAAAGGTCATCATCTTTATTCTTGTGAGGATTTTGAGGATCTTATAGATATTTTGCTTGACATGTAAATTTTGTATATGGGTTATACCCCATTAGTATTTGTGAATAGATGATATTTTTCTTTCCAAAAAAAGATTTTATGGGAATTCAAAATAACCTGATTCCTGCATCTCTTTTATGCAATTTGTAAGTCTATCTTCCACATGTTAAAGAAAGTCATATTGTTAAAGCAAGTATTATTGTTAATGTTAATATTTTTCGTTTCCTTCAACATGTGCATCAACTATTTGGCACAGATATTTTTGCTAATTGCTGTTCGTAGAAAGGAACTGCCGAGTATCATTTCTAATGCAGCCAGTCTTTTCAAATGTCTTCAAGATTTATTTCTTTACAATTATGTTGAATTTTTGTTTTAAACATCTTTCCGGGTGTTTTCCTGCTTTCAAATGTTATCCTCAAGTGTTATTCTCTATAGATTGGTGCTTTAACAAAAGGGAAGCAAACAGACAGAAAGACGTGCTAGAATTCTAGATGTCTACCAGGCATCCTTTATTATAACCAAAATTTTGCATGGATGGGAATATGCTTTATATTCGCTATGATTTAGTTAATTTGTTCTTTTAGTTAGTTTCCTGTCATTCGTGCTATAATGTCTCTCCTATTCTCTTGGCAATCATTCCTTTTCCTTCCTGGATTTGCTGCATGAGCATGGGGGTGTTTTTTCCTAAAAAATTAATAAAAACGTGAACTTTTACTGTCTTGCATACTTCTGATTTTAAATAATTTTATTATTGATCAAAGGTGTGCAAAAAGAAAAAGACCCTTTCTTTCAAATTTGTGCTAGCTACACTCCCCACTGACTGTGAAGCTACAGCTCCAGAGGATATTTCACCCCATCTGTGTTTCACCCGTCTTCTTATTTGGCTAATGAGCATGGTTTAAGCATCGAGTCTTGCCTCAGTTCAGATGATCTCAGTATAAATCTACTTTCTATTTGTCAAAGCACAGATTTGATGGCAGAAGCTTCATGATAGTCAAGATGAAAGTTCCTGTCTTCATCTAGTGGACTGGTAAATTCTACTTTTTTTCTGTCATTGTTGCTTGGAAATTATATTAAGCGTGTATGTGAATTGCTGCTTGTGCTTCTGTAAATAGTCTGGAAATAGAATTTCATAACGTACTTATCTGATCACAGATCAGTCCACGAGTCAATTATTATTATTTTTTCTTAACTGCTGATTCAAATAAGTTGCTTGATGGGATAATTTGGAAGGTATAAGTAGCTAGAGGTGATACGTTGTGCCATAACCACAATGCTTAGCCTGAGGATTACCTTTATCTCCCTAGGTAGGGGGTTTTTTAAGTCAGCCGGTGTGCAGCCTTAACTACACTAGAAAAATACGAGGTGCCATAAAACTAAAGTTATAAACTTAGCAAAAGGAAAATGCATAGGGGCATGGATTTTTGTTCATAAAGCCCAGTTTGCTTAAAACTATACGAGGCTTGTGAAAATTGTTTAAAAGCAACAAGTGGCGAAGGCATTCTTTTATTGACAGAGACCAGAGTTATGGGCTGTAAGAGATGGAAATAGGCATCAGTCGAATCTAAGAGGATGAACTTGAACAGGCCAATTTGGACTTTCAAGGGATTTAGGGTCCATTGCCATTTTAAGAATAGGTTAAACTAAATGTCACGTTAGGATATACAAAGGGAAGACGCAAGCTTGCTTGCTTGTATGGATGAAGATGACCCTTTTTATTTGTCCCTTAAAAAGTATATTTATCACTTTGCTGCAAATTGGGTCTGAAAAGGACAAAGATGACCGTCTCTTAATAGGGAATTAAATCAAATAATTAGCTGGCATTTGGTTGTATCAAGGATAAGGAATCTCTTTTTCTTTTTCTCTTTTAGGCAAAACAAGGCGACGGTGGAATGCTTAGTGAAGCTTGTTGTTTTCCATTAAAGAATTACCCTAAGCTAGACAAGGGTAGAAAACTCAAATCCAAATCCAGTGTAGGTAACTTGTATGATACGTTTTCTTCTGGGAGAAAGAGCTCCTAGCTAGTACATAGCTCTACAGATAGTGCTTGCTCAAGGGTCATGACTCCCTATGGGGACACCACGATTTGACCAGTTCAGCTAGCTCTCGTCATCCTAACATTATCCAAAATCTTCAATAGAAAAACAAAAGTGATCGGAAAAGGTTTTCTTTTTTAGAGATTACGGATAAACTTAGCTGGTGACATTCTACAAAAGTTTGATCTTATATTCTTTGCTGAATCACTCAAAAATGAAAAAGATAAAACTGCCTATGCTTTTCTTTTGACGATCAACTTTTCTTCAAATCCCTAAATAAAAAAATATTCCTCGGAATGAGAAAGCAAATGTGCATAATACACATACGTGCATATATATATATATATATATTTTGTTGCAGAGTATTTTTGCTCTTATTCTGTAATTTCTTGTCTCCGATCTTATTTTTTTTCAAAAAATATTTTAATACATGTTAAAGCTAACGCATGTCTTAGAAGATACTTTTTTTTGTAAAAAAAAAAACACGTTAATTTAATATATTTTATAAAATAAACTGCTATTTGATTGGACTCCACCCACAGTTTCTATAGCCATCAACGTTCTTGACTGGCAATATGAGCGAGGAATTTATGGGTCCCACCTGCGCACTAATTCAAGTGGAACAGTGGGGTAGACGGTCTACATATATACATGTATATATATATATGTGTGTGTGTGTGTGTGGGGGGGTGTTATTTGGCGGGAAAATATTCCCAGGAGTCCAAAATGAAAGATTCTATGGATAAAGACAAAGGGGACCGTTTCGGACCTCGTAAGATTGTCATCAAGTGGACCCGCATATTTAAACCGCTAAACGTCACGCTTTATGTGAAAACAAAAGCTGGAAACATAAAAAATTTTCTGGTTCAGTTTAATGCCATCTGCTTACTGATTAACAAAAGGGAGAAGCAGGTGAAAAAGTGAGTGCTTAGGAATATGCTTTCACCGACCTTATCGACCAATGTCCAATTACATACCGATCTTCCTCCCTCTTGCATGTTCTCTTGACCCTTTCCTTTTTCTCCTTCCCAATATTGTATTTGTACCATTTGTCCTCTTCCCTTTTTTCTTTTTTACATTTCATTTACCATGCTTTACTATTCTTTTTCTCTTTTTTTTTTTTTTGTTATATGTATTTTTATATATCTTTTTATTTTTATTTTTTAATTACTAGAAAATTTTTTATATCTTTTGAGATGTTGATCACAGTAATTTACTTATTCTAGTAAGTTCAAACTTCATGTGACTGGATATTATTTACTAAAGATTCTTTTTAGATAAGGTGAACAGAAGATTAAGTTTGACAGTCTGTAGACATTGATTTTAGTTAATCAGGTCATTTTTTTAAAAATGAACTTGGATTCATGATCTTATGAAGGTGTTATTTAATTTTATAATGAAAGAAAGGAATAAGAAGCTATTAAGAGCTTAATACTTGTATAGCTCTAATCTCTCATTAACTCACTTCTTGCACTGTAGGAAAAATTTTCAACTGTTTCACTTATGCGTGAATATCCTTTATTTTCAAAAATCACTTTGGTAAATGTTTGATATGTTAGTTAACTCTCTCAAAATTTCTTTTACATGCTTATGATAAAATATATGAATATTTATTTCTTCAACCATCGTTTTGTAGTATACCATAGCTACCATCTAGCAACTCCTGTACATCTCTTTATAAATATACCCACAATTCTCTTCATCTCTACTCGACTACAAACTCCCCTTAATATTTCAAACTTCTCACCACCTCCGGGCTCTGGCTATCACCATTGCGCTAACTGGCAAAGGGTAAAACATCATGACCAAGTTTAAGAAATCTCAACTCCTAATGCTCTCTCTTGTAGCTGCTCTTCTCTTCATAACACCTATCTTATCGTCATCTTTTCGTCCTACTTACCTCTACTTTGTCATCAATCTCCTCATCATTTCTCTAGGAGCAGAAGCAGGCTTAGTCTCAGTGCTCTTCTCTAAGCCCCAAGATCATCATGACAAAAAACACCATGCTTCTTGTGCTGCACCAAAGCCATTAACAGCCACAGAAACCTCTCCTGATCAAGCTACTAAGGTTAGTGCTCCTCCTAATGAAAAGAAGCCTAAGGTTGTTGAGAAATCAGCCTCCGAGAAGATTGTTAATGGTGGTGTAAAGGTTGATATGGTGAAAAAGTGTCCCTCTATGCCAAGCCTCTTCTTCATAGGAAATGGAGATGCAGAAGCGGGATATGAGGCTGATGAATATGAGGAGGAGGAAGAAGAGGTTGGCGGGCTTACTGGGCAAGAGCTGTTTACCAAAGCAGAGACGTTTATAGGCAACTTCTACAAGCAACTGAAGATGCAAAGAGAAGAGTCTTGGAAGAGGATTCATGGGTTATACCAAAAAGCATTTTAGTGAGGTTTTAAGCATAAAAATATATAATTAATATTTGCTGATCTTGCTATACATATCAACTTAGGATCATTGGTTTTGGGGGGAGTTAATATATAGGAAAATTGGATTATAATTAACTAGTCTACAATTTCCTTCTAATTCGGGTTTTGTACAGGTTCAAGTTGGCAAACCTCTAGTAGTCGTCATGCTTAATATTGATTTGTATCTAGTTCAGCCTCACGACTGGTGATTATCACCTATTCTAGCCTGACACTTCATACATTATTTGACATGAAGTGTCTTGAATCAAGACATACATGATATATTTAGTTGTATTGAAATTGCTGCATGAATGAACACATAATAGCTATTGTTTTGTTAATGTACGGCCATGCATGAATGTCTGTGATAAATATTTATGATCATTTTGGTCTCCTCTTAGGGTACTTACATAACTTGATCAGAAAATTACCAAATCAATCCAGTCTTTGTTAAGGGGATAAAATTTAATATATATTTTAATTTGAATGTATCACCAACATTATAATTTTTTTACCAGTAGAATTATACAACTTAAATCTTGTTAGACTAGAAATCTATATACTCATTAGAGCAGAACTCTAGTTTATAATATTATAAATAACGTATATGCTCCATGAGTAAAATGGTCTTCAACATCTTTTTTATGCTTGTTCATGGTAGCAGAGCCATATTAAAATTTCAGGCTTCCTCAGTTCATTAGTTTTAGTCCTCAGATAAAAAAATAATAATTAATTCTGCACCCTATACCTAACCAGCTTCCTCTCTTAACTTCATCACGCTTGATGAATGAATAAAATCACCTTCGCTATTACTTTTTCATTTGTGGCACAAATCAAAGATTCTTTATCAAATTAGTCCAGTCTTTGTGCATAAATTTCTGTGGTAAATGTTTATGGTATTGTTGGTGATGAACCCGCCTAATGGAAATGATATTTGCACTGATATATTATGTGCTGCATTATTGTTTTAGTATAACCTTATGCTTCTCCAAAAAGCCAAATCAGCAAATGGATACATAAAAAGCAAATTAATTCTTTAGTTCCATAAATATTTGTAGTTTACTTTTTGGAGGCAATTTTTACGGCATAAATATACACTGGAGTTTTCCTCGTAACACTATCGATGTAGGATGCTGAATGTTACAAGAAGTGCAATTTATTTTCTTTCCCCACGTCATAAAACCTTGGTCTAGCTATTATTGGCTCAACACTTTTCAAGTCTTGTTTATTAGTTCTAAAAAATTTAAAACTCAAGTTATTGATGATAGATGGTTTAAAGTTACTACATAAATTGAAGCTCAATATCAGATTGAGTTAGGTACTTCTTTTGCTTGTTTATATATTGACTTGATATTAACTTTTGTTTGGCCTCAAATGGTATGTTAAAGAGTCTAATTTGATTATTAATCTCGTAATAGGTAACTGAGGGTCTTTGCCGCTTGACTTAAAGGCTCTAGGTGAGTTTGATATTTACTTGGACGCACTGTTGGGTGTTTAATTTTCGTTGGTAAACATTTCATTTGGTCCTCCATTTTTTCAAAAAAGGTAATTTCTCGGAAGAATCGGTATCAGTAGATGACAAATATAACAGTGAAATGCACCTCTAACGTCAAAAAAATCTTGATGGGTAACCTTAATTTGTAGTTTAGTGATAATGTGCTCCTCTAAAAGAAGCCATATATTCCACCAACTCTTGTTGATATATATCATGATGTGGGGACCCAGTTGCCCCGGAATGAACTTGGCCTGCATGTTTTTGATTTTTTCCTTGAGATTTTAATTTTAATTTTAATTTTTTTTTTTTATAAATTATCTCCTTTTTGTTGATATACATGAAGGTCTATAAGGTTTCCTCTTTTGATCTGTGGTGGGAAATTAGTTAGCAGAGAAGAAATTGCGTTTCTCCTTTTTCTTCTTTTTTCAAATTTGTAAGTTTCCCAGTTGGGGATCTTGTGGACTGAATTTGGGGGGGGGGGGGGGTGTCTAGGGAGAGAGGAGGGTTCCTGTTGCTTGCATGGATCATTATCTTTCATGGTTACTCTCCCTAATATTCTTGTGGCATCCCTTTAAAGATTTATGACACCCATTTTTTTTTTTTTGGCCCCCCTTTTTCTTTCCTCTCAAACTTTACGGAATATATAGATTCATGCATCTTTTTTTTTTTTCTGTGTTGCTAATTTTATAAATATATGAACCATTACATCATCGACCAGTCTTTTTAGCATTATATCAGACAGTTAGAAAAGATCCTTTATATTTTAGGTAAATTATGTTTTATTTTTACTGTCATTTGGTTTTGTTATAATTCAACATTCTATCATTTTACAAACGTTGTCACTTTTTAGAAAAAAACAAATCTGCAAGTGTCGGAACTTTTAAGCAAAAACAAATAATTAAAAGATAAAAATTAATATTTATGTGAAATGTGTTTCCATGTGTGTGCGTTCTTTTTTTTTTTTTTTTTCCAGAAATTAATAGTACCACAGAAGATATAAGTTATATAAAAAAATAGAGATTGAAAGTAGAAAAAAAAAAATAAAATTAAAGTATGGAATATCAAATTATAATTTATTTAATATATTAAAAATTAAAAAAATAAAGAATACGGTAAAGAGTCGAGGAGTCACGGTAGCATCCTTTTTCGCTTTCCCTTTTTATCCGTGATGGTGTCATTACAACAACAAATTTGCATTTGTTCGTGGTCCCCGAATGGCCGTTGGTGGTTACTGGCGCAGTCAAAGATTCTGTTTATGACAAAGAACGACGCCGTTTTGTTCCGTGCTTGAATGCCTCGCCAAACCGTCGTTGAGTCTTGGTGTAAATTAGGCACCTTTGATTAGGGCCTTTAAAAGGGCATTAAGTCTTGGTTTAAATTATTATGTTATTATTTCATTGGTATTATAACTTTGACAGCGTATGATCTTCTAAAAATTATTTGGCAGATAGATAGCGCTAATAATAATAATCTGAAATGGTTATAAAAATTGTTAAATTGTCTAGCAGCTAGCTAGTAGAAACTTTGAGAGAATATTTTTACAGTAAAATGAAATAACATAAAAAACCTTGTGAGTATGAATTGCCGATTGAGATTGGAATGATCTGCCTTGCAGCCCATATTCTTGTCCAAACTCTCTCTCTCTCTCTCTCTCTGAAAAATAAGTTTGAGAATTCAAATTCACAACCCAAGAAAAAATACATTAAAAATCTTGAGCTTTGTAAACAAACGAACGAAGATAAAGATAATAAAGAAAAAAACTCTAACAAATAAGTTGCTTTTTTGAAGGGGGGAAAAAAAAAAACACTCGTCATTCACAAAACTATTATACGTCGCGCAGCTTTGAGAGAGGAGTAAAACATAAGGGTGTCTCGGTTACAATCATAAAACTAATAGGAATTCTTAATGTTCTCTGAACAAAGATATAAGCAACCTGATCACAAAATCTAAGAATCCAACACGAAACAAAGGTTACAAAAGAACAAAACAAGTAATCAAATAATATTCAGCCTCTGAAGAGTGTTTTGACTGTTGTAGAGATACTTTAAAAAACAAGCTGTGAATTACCTTCTACCATAATACCGTGGACGCCCGTGCTTTGTGCTATCTCCAACCCATTCATTATAGCATGAATATCTGCCACTACAACAGAGTTTGGCAATAAGATTTTTTGCGTTCCAGAAACAATTACATTCCTCCGCAAGCTTCTATATACTATGCTCTAAACCGTCCAACCGCTCTGTTCCATTGAGGCATCAAAATTCGACTTGAAGATACCTGGTGCGGGAGGAATCCATGAGGAGCTTCCTACATTGTGAGTCACCATGCTGACAGTATCTATCCTGTTCACCTTGTTCCTTGATTGCCTCCAAATCTGAGAAAAATTTAATAAATTTCAATCCAACTATTGTACTTCAAACAATTTTCCCTGGTGAACCCATAATCGAATTATATAACATTAATTACACTAATGAAAAATTATAAAATAATTTTTTTAAAAAAATTCTAATTTCTATAATACTTAATCTAGTTGTATAGAAAACTAAAATATAAAGATATGCTGAAAAAGGACCAAATAACCTAACTAATTTAAAAATACAAGTTAATAATAATTATTACAAAAATAATTAATTGAAAACTTTTTTTCCAAAATAATATCTTTTTGCTTTGCATCACACATGCCAAACATCCTCACTTTGCAGAAAACAACACATACAGTGCCAAAGCTATGGAAACTTGGCTTCTTGTAGGGCACGGATCATCAAAGATGCTGCAGAGTTTTCTGCCTCCTTTACTCGGGACTTTTCATCTCCCATCATATACAGCACACCATCTGCAGTTGGAATTTTAACTGAGCATACATATTTCTTCTTGTGAGGTGGACCATCATCTTTCTCAATGCTGCAAGAAAAATTGGATATTCACAAGACAAACAGAAAAAAGGGCAGAAGTAAATTTACAGGAGTTTCACTTCGTGGTAACATAATATTACCTTGACTCTCATTTTGAATTGTAACAGTTAAGTGAAAAAATAAAGTAAGAATTAAATGAGAATTGAACTAAACAGACTGTAAAAAAAGTAAAAATTTCACTCTAACAACCAAAGTTCAAGCACATATCAAAATTATGGAAGGAATCCTTACAGCTATAAGAGTGAGGTGTTGGCTTAATAAAGAGAAGTATGTTAGATCTCTTAGAAAAATAATCCCAATGAAACATCTGACTCTCTTTTATTTGTGATGCAAAGGGATCATCTTTCCCTAATCTGGTCACAAAGAGAAAAAGAAAGAGAGGGCCATTCGCCAAAATTATGCAGCCAATAGCGTATTGCTAACTCCAAAACCTTGATTCAGTCCACAAGTCATGAAGTGATTATCATTCATTTGAAGAAATATTAAGATAAACAACAAACAGTGAAGCATGAAAACAACTAGATTAAGCACCTAAAGGTAATCAGTTCACATTCTCATTTGACCTTGCTCTTTGCAATCCTTTTAAATATCAATTCAGTTGATTACTTATAAGAAAGAGGTTCGGTTTATTAAGTTCTATCTAAAAAATTCCTTTGCTTATCTAATAAAACATGAGGGTAAACTACAATAGGCTTTATTGAGCTCAGAAGACACTAGTTTTTTTCTTTTTTTGGAGATAAGAGCTTAGAAGACACTAGTGTACAAGTGTTTGATTATTCTAAATTGTAGACCTACGACGGTAAAACTTACAAAAAAAACCAGCTGAATTCAAGAACTAATTTTTTTCCACAATATTCTTTAGCTAACTGTGCTATTTGTGGCTTCCCATGCATAATCAATGAAAAACGAAAACTTTTCTCATGAGAAACAAGAACTTATAAATGCATAAATGGTTTTAACCCTACAAAATCAATATAAGACATCAAAGAATTCACAACTGCATATAAACCTTCACATTCATATTAATTTTCAGCAAAAAATTGGTTCATACCTGTAATTAGGATTTGCCCACTTCTTCTTGCCACATAGGTCATGTAATTTCTGCTTGGCACCTCCATTCTCAAAATTTGTATCAATCCCATCATTGGTACCAAACATCCTTTCACTAGCGTGGATAGATTGTGAAAACTTATGCAAAGCTTCCCTTGCAGCAGAAAGTTTTGCAATTTCCTTCTGCTTGGAAGATGCAGAGGCAACTAAGGCACCATCCACATAGACGCTAGCAATAATGTTTGACTCGTTTTTCCGGAAAACAAAATCAAGTTGCTTCCCATGCTTTTGACAGAACTCAAAAAGTAGTGTCACGGGCTGAGGCTGCTGCTGTATATCTTCCAGTGTGACAATAGGCTCCAATAGACCCCTAAAGATCTGCAAATATACACTGCTTTAAGTCACAAGTTTCTAAAACCCCAAACCCACCTTAAAAAAACAAGAAAGAAAGGAAGCATTGAGTCATTGATGGCTACTAACCACCCATAGCCTTTGCAAATCAAAATTGACATCTACGTAAACAGCAGCAGCGAGAGATTCTACAATGTCGGCAAGAATCTTTGGTGCTTTCATTAACCCGCCATAGGAAACAGCATTATCTTCTTGACTCACTGCCTTAGTGAACTCCTTAACCTACAAATATGTTGCAGCGTGGAGAACCATTGATAAAATTCTGAAGACTTTCTTATAAGACCGTTGATAAAAATCAACGGTAGCAAAAAACATGATCTTTAAGTATTGAATTGCATTAAGACCAAACACAGGAATATGTAGAAGTTCAAGACTAAACAAATCAGAATTAGATATAAAAAAGAAAACAATTGGAAGTCGCCTAAATAAATAAACGTAAACGACAAAAAACAAATGCACAAGGTAATGTAAAAATCTACTAAACAAAGTTTAAATTGTAATAAAATTAAAAAAAAGAAGGTTGTGATATTAATTTGTTGAATATTATCTTGATATACATTGATATGCATGTAAATGTATACAGTATAACTTGTATGCTTCCAAACAAACAAGAAACTAAACCACCAATTTCTGCTTTCAAAAACTAAAGCAACTAAGCAAGAAAAGGAAACATCGAAAATACCATGTCATCAAGAGCAGTAGAATTGCGCTTAACAAAAGCATATAGGCCGTGCTTGACGGCGACGCGCGCGAGTTTCTCCGTACTGATATTCGCGGCACGTAGCAGCGACATCTGGCCAGGTTCGAGCTCAGGATAAGTTAGGAACACGTAATTGCTGAAGGCGAGGCCGAGCGCAGCATCGCCGATGAACTCGAGCCGCTGGTAGGAAACCGAGCCGCCGGCGTAAGAAGGATGAGTTAACGCTCCGACAAGCAGCTGCTTGTCCCTGAACCGATAGTTGAGGATGATCTCAACGGCGTGAGGTTCGGCGGACTCCATGCCGAGCGTCGACGGCGAAGCCACATGGAGGTCCGGCACCAGCGGTGCGATAAAGAAGTCGTGATCCATTATCCTCTTTCTCTGTTCTTTTTCTTTTTCAATTCAAAATTCTCTCGATCAGTGGGGATCGTTAGAGCGAAAAGCAGAGGTTCTGTGATTGCGCTTGGTAGTCTAGGCTATATGGAGGAGCGTAGTATTTCCACTTCAAGTCTTTTCCTGACTGGTAGGTCGTATCTTAACCTTGCAGTCGTCGTCTTCGGCTTCCTTCACTGGAAAGTTCCCGTAGCATTTTTCTAGCTGTAATTAATAATTTCTTAAAAAAAGATTCTTAATAATTATTATTGTTTTTAAAGTTAAAATTTATAATTTTTTTTAAAAAATTATTTTAAACCCGACTTATTTTTTTAGACTTCAAATTTTATTAAATAAAATAATAAAATAACAAAAGAAAAAAAAAAGAAAAATATAAATGCCTCTTGAAAATTTGATTTACTGAGTATGAAATTATTCTCTACTCACTTTTCTTTTTTGAAGAGGGAATATCATCAATTTGAAGTTGCCATGATTTTTTTAGTATGTTGTCATAATGTCAAAATGTTTTCAATTTTAATTTAAAATAAATATTTAAATTTTAACTCTTATTTAAAATAAAAATTATATATATATTTATAAATGATTCTCATTAAATGCCATAATTTATATTCCTATATGTTAATTGTTTAAATATATGATGGCATAAATTAAATTCTTGATTTCCTCTAGTGGTGTAAATAAATTAAACTCTTTAAGGAATCAAAATTTCCAATTTTATCACCAGGTAATTTCCTTTATTTTTAAATTAATTGCTATTATATATAAATTATTTGTGGATAAAAGTTGCGGAAGTAGTTTTCCAACGTTATTAATTTATCATTTTTTATATTGACTTTTTGACTTAATAAATAAATTAATATACTAATAAATCGATTAATTATTTATTAGTAATTTAATTTTGTTATAATTGTTTAAAGAATAAATTTATAAAGTAAAAAATACTCTGTACTTTATTGATAGAAAGAACATAAGTCTTACAATATTCACTAGACAAAATTTCACATCCCAAATTCGTTATGCATTACCTTGCTGAAATTAATAATTATCACTTAATTTTTTTTCACTTTATCTCCCAAATATTTTTTTTTTACTCACACTTGTCTGTATTTTCTCTTTTCCTAAACCTATTTATATAAGTAGAAAGGTTGTCTTTTTGCCTTCACTTTCTTTATTGTTGTCATTCATTTCTTCTCTTTGTTGTTACCGCTTCACCTTTATCTCTCTTTATTATTACTGCTTTAACTTTGCCTCTTTATTATAAATTAATTGAAGTTTTAATTTCAAACATTAATTAAATCAAGTTTAATCATCCAACTTCCTCTCTTAAACTTGATTTAACTAATCCCAACATCTTCTTTAACTTGATAAATATATATGTTTTAAATGGTTTTGTGAAAATATCCGCAATTTGATTTTTAGATGCACAGTACTTGACCACGATCTCTTTATCTTTCACTAAGTCACGGATGTAATGATGTTTGATGTTGATGTGTTTGCTACGACCATGAAATACTGAATTCTTTGTTAAGGTAATAGCTGATTGATTATCACAATAGATTGTCGTTGGGCCATGTTGTTGATGTTTTAACTCATTAAGCATCCTTCGTAGCCAAATTGCTTGAGCAGCGCAACTTATAGCTGCTATATACTCTGCTATTGCTGTTGAAAGTGCTAATACATGTTGTTTTTTAGAGGACCAAGAAAATGCACCCGAATCAAAATTAAACACATAACTTGAAGTACTTTTCCTTTCTTCAATATTACCCGTTCAATCACTGTCTGTATACCCAATTAATTCCATCTTGTTAGAGGTTGAATATAGAATGCCATCATCAAACGTTCCTTTAATATATTTTAATATTCTCTTTGCAGCTTAGTAATGAGTCTCTCTTGGTGATTCCATAAATCTTCTCACAATACCAACTCCATGCTCACAATACAAACTCCATAACAATGTCAAATTTAGTTGTTTTAAGTATCTCAAGCTTTCAATAGGTCTCCTAAAATTTGTTGCATCAACTAAATCACCGCTTTCGTCTTTTATAGACTTTAACCTTTCTTCCACTGTTGTTAATATTGGTTTGCAAGCTTCCATCTTAAATTTTTTTAAGATATCTCCTACACATTTCTTTTGAGAAATGAATATGCTTTTATTTGTTTCATTAACCTTAATATCAAGAAAGTAAGACATTAACCCCATATCTCTCATCTCAAAGTGGACAATCATATCCTCCCTAAATTCTGACAGGAGTCTTGAATTATTACTGATGAAAATCAAATCATCCACATAAAAGCAAATGACAACAATATCTCCATCCTTGTCTGTCTTGATATATAAAGTATGTTCGTAGGGACATTTTTGGAAACCATGATCAAGAAATAGGTGTCAATACTAGTATACCATACCTTTGGCGCTTGTTTAAGCCCATATAAAGCCTTATTCAACCGATAAACTTTATCTTCTTCACCTTTCTTCTCATAGCCAGGTGGTTGTTTATCATACATATCTTCTTCGAGTACACTATTTAGAAATGCTGACTTTACATCTATTTAATATATTTTCCAATAATTTTGGACAGCAAGTGAAATAATCACACGCACACTATCAAATCTAGCAACATGAGCAAATACTTAAAAGTAATCAATACCTGACTTTTGTTTGTATCCTTTTACAACTAGCCTTGTTTTAAACAGTTCTACTTATCTGTTAGGCTTGTACTTTTTCTTGTATACCCATTTGACTCCAGTTGACTTCTTTTCATTCCATAGAGTAATTAATTCCCATGTATTATTCTTCTCAATATCAATTATCATGTATTATTCCACCGATCATCATTAGACCCTTCTTTGAATACTATTGGATCATAATCTACAAAGAAAACATAATGAACAACATCTCCATCATCAGTAGGATTATTACTAACTTCATAATCCTTTAAATAGTTAGGTGGACGATGATCTCGTTGTGAATGTCTTAGTACAGGAGGAGAAGAAGCTTCTGGAGCGACACTTGATGATTCTTCAGAAACTAGAGGAGAAGACTGCTCGCCAGTGCGATTACTTATTTTTATTTCATTATTTATGAACACTAGAATTGATAGTGATCTCTTTTATTCTTCAGACCATTCTCATACTCCATCTTCATCAAAAGTAACATCGCGACTAATGATTACCTTTTGGGTCTTTGGGTTGTACAGCTTGTAGCCCTTTATTTCCATGCTATAACCAATAAAATGCATTTGTCTGCTTTATCATCAAGTTTCTTCCTTAATTCAACTGGTATATGTGAATAAGTGATACAACCAAACACCCTCATATGCCTTAAATTAGGCTTTTGTCCGCTCCATACTTCTTGTGGTGTTTTATCACGAACACTTTTAACAGGACATCTGTTTAAAATATAAACTGCACAAGCAACCGCTTCTGCCCAAAAACTCTTAGGAAATTTCTTACAATGCATCAGGCTTCTCACCATGTCCGTAATAGTTCTATTTTTTTATGCCACTCTGTTTTGGTGAGGAGTATATTTAGCTGTTAACTGATATTTAATTCCATGTTTTCTTAAGAAATCATCACAAACAATACATTCTGTGCCTCTATCAGTTCTTAAAGTTATGAAAAAATAATCACTTTGTCTTTTAAAATATGCCACAAAATTCTTAACTATTCCACATGTATCCGATTTATGCTTCAAAAAATATACTCATGCCTTTCTACTAAAATCATCAATGAAAGTAATGAAGTACTTGTTACCTCCATTAGAAGGAGTGTCCACCTAGCATAAATCTGAATGCACAAGCTCAAGTGGTTTTTGGCTCTCCATGCTTGCTTTGTAAGGAATGGATCTCTGTGTTTATTCCCTAAGACACAATGCTCACAAAGTTGGTCAAGAACTTGAATAGTTGGTAAGTCTGAAATCCACTCTTTATTTACAAGAAATTTGATACGCCCAAAATTCAAGTGCCCGAGCCTTATATGCTATAGCCAATTATCATTGACAATCACAAAATTATAGTTAGAGGCATTACCATAATTAATTTGCATTCGAAATAAATGGTTGGATGACATTTTTATCTTCAAGATCATTCATTTTTTTGTGTCACTTACAGTGCACCCGTGTTTGTTGAAACACAAATCATAACCCTTTTCTGCTGATTGTCCCACGCTTAACAGATTTTGACAAATAGTAAGAGCATAGTAAACTTCGAAAATATAATCTGCATATCCATTGTTTAATTTAATTGCAATTCTTTCTTTTTCTAAAATTAAGACTTCATGGTTGTCACTTAATTCACTGAAGAATGAAACGATTCATCAAATTTAGAGAATACTTCCTTATTTCAACTCAGGTGATTGCTACAACCTGAGTCTAACAACCACTGATTATTGTTACTTCTATTACTATCGTGAGCTGCCATCAATAAAGTCTCTACACTACTATTTTGGGCTACCTCGACCTGATTTTTTTTTATGTTCTGATCTCCTTGCACAACACTCTCTACTATAATGACCATATGTTTTACAATTATGACACTGAAAATGTGATTGACATTGGACGCGAGACTTACCTTGAGAAGATTCATTTTCTCTTGCTCATTGTCTTGATGTCGTTCTAAAATTTCATCTTCCTTTGCCTTTGAAATTTTAGCCTCTTTGACTATATTATGATCTAGGTGTCTCATCCTTTAAATTTAATTTAGCCTTTAAAGCTTGTTCTATTGTGCTTGGAGATCTTTCATTCATCCATATCTCCCGTGACTCTAATGAAGCTTGTAAATCATTAAGGGTCATGGTGTCCAAGTTTTTGAACTTTTTAATAGCTGTCACCACGTAGTCGAATCGACTTGACAATATATGTAAGAGCTTCTCCATAACATCTCTCTCATTTATTTGATCTCCATTAGTTTTCATTTCATTTATTAACTTCTCCATTTGTAAAAAATAATCATGAATACGTTCATCTTTACATTGCTTCATTAGCTCGAATTGTTTTCTCAATCCTTACAGTTGTGTTCGTTTGACTGGATTTACACCTTCATATGTTTTGAGTAAAATATTCTAAGCCTCTTTTGTTGTTTTGGTATGAAATATATTTTTCAGTACCGACAGTTCCACAGACTGACAAATTAAAATTAAAGTATTCTCATTTAATGAATGATCACGAACCAAGTCTTATAAACATGTTGTTGACAACTTTTCCTTTTCAGCAAAACCATTATCTAAAATTTTGTCATAACCATTGCTTCTCAAACACAGGTCCATTAAGTGTTTCTATATCGTAAAATTATTTTTGTCATAAAACTTAAAAATTGATGACTGCACTGGTTAAATTTGGACTTCTGTTATTGAACTAGAAGCTATATTAATCAAACCTTACTGTTCTAATACTAGATGTTGATAATTTAATTTTATTATAATTACCTAGAGAATAAATTTATAAATTAAAAGATAATCAATACTTTATTAATAGTGTAGCGCCCGGGAAATTGAAGAAAAAAAAAATAAAAATAAAAAAGGGGCGCGCGCCACGTCAGCAGCCACGTCAGCAGACCCAGTCAGCAGTCCTGGCCAACCAGGACCTGCCACGTGGCAAAACCACGTCAACCGGGGACGGGCCACATTGGCGATCCGCGTGCGCGAGATCGGACGGCCCAGATCAATCGCGCGCACGGACGGCCCAGATCAATCGCGCGCACGGACGGCCCAGATTTAATCGCACGGACGGCCCAGATTTAATAAAAAACGGACGGCCCAGATTAAATCAAAATGGACAGCTGAGATCAAAAGGCAAAAGGGTATAAATAAGACCCCACACCAGACCCCAAACCCTAGCCGCCTGCCCTCGCTGGAGAAGACGAACCAGAAGCCGGCCACCGCCACCCGGCGCCGAACCGGAGGGATTTCCGACCGCCGATCGAGGTAAAATTCATACCCTCGACTCGTTTTTCCACGCTGATTTCCCCAGTGGCCAAATCGGAGCCAAAATTCCGGCCAAACGGCCGAAAGCCAGCGGCGCCACCGCGCCCCTCCTCAGTTTTTGCCTCCGATGAGGCCCTTCCCGGCCTCCGTTTAATGCAATTTTTATATCACCGTGATCACCATTCTTTTCTCTACAGGTTGATCGGAGCCGAATCACCAAAACACGAACTTCACCGGAGAGCCACCGCACTCGAGAGCACCGCTACCGGTAAGCTTCGATTTTCCGTAAATTTTTGGCCCCCCGAGGGCCGTAGGGTTATTTTACGCAGGAACCAATGCGAGTGTGGCCGAATTCGGACAGAAACGGCCGAAAACGGCCAACCCGAGGCGAACCGCCGCCGCTTGCGGCGGCGCCGTCGCCGGAGCACAGCGGGGCCGCCGTGCCGGAGTTGCAATATTGGCCGAAAGGGGCCCTGGGCCTAATTTGGAATTTTTTTTGGAACACGTGCAGGTACCAATAGTGTGTTTCAGTTCCCCGGGAAAAATTCAGGAAAAATTAGGGACAGCCTGCAAGCGCACTGTGAAGCCGTGTTCGGACCCCGAAACGAGTAAGGACCCCTCACTCTATTTCCTATCACGGTCTTAAAGTTCAATAAATGATAAAACGGTATTTCATAAATCAACGAATGTGTGAAATTGCTTAAGGTCGCTAATGGAGCCCGAGTCTAGTGTGTTTGTTGGTTAACTGTTATTTGGCTTGTTTTACAGTTTTAAATGCAGCATGAGGTTTGATGTTTTTATTTTATAGTTTCGTGTGCATATTTTACTATTTTACTGACTATGGATTGAATGATTGGGATATTGATACTGTATGTTGTCTGTTTGCCATAAATTATCGTCTTGCTTGTTTGTATGTGTATTGATAATGCTGACTGAGGGAAAAAGAGAATGAAAGATTATGTAAATGGGTAATTGTATAATGTGGTCAGCCTAACTAGATATCCTAGGAGATGGTGGACGGACCGGGTCCGTAGGGAACCCTACCGGGATTGTGGTCTCCCATACCGGACGGGGTATGGAGATCTTATGTATTTTGGCGCCCATACCGGACGGGGTATGGGGACGACCCGTTTCACCCTCATACCGGACAGGGTAATGAGGTTTATGGTTTTGGCGCTCATACCGGACGGGGTATGGGGACGGCCCTGGAATATGATTTTAAGTGTTAAGGGTTAACGGGTAGCGGGACCCCTATGGATCCCCATGGATACTAGTGGGCTGGTAAATGAGGAAAATATATTGTGTAACGATTGAATTTCGAAAGGCTTGATAAGTATTACGTTATACAGTTTATACATGATTTCATGATGATAATGATGTTATAGTTTTCGTATATTGTCTTATGAATTTCACCGGGTAAGTGAATGGTAAATGTTTTATTATTGATAAAAGGTTTTGTTGTAAATTATGCTCCATTGGTCTTTTTGTGTTTTCTACCCACCTTTACCTCCGTGACGGTGAGATATCGTGATGTCCTTACTGGGTTAGTGTAGCTCATTCCTTATTTAATCATTTCAGATCAGGAAGAAATTGTTCCCGAGCCGGTTCCGCAGGAGGACGACGAAGGGGACGCCTAAAGACTCCATAGTCATATTTGTAGCTTTTACTTTCAAGTTTCTCCTTTAGGTAGTTTAATCTTTTATATTGTGAGTACGTTTTTTGTTTTAGTGTAAGGGATGTTAATCGAATTTTTGACTTCGCTTCCGCATTTGATATTTTTAATATACATTCCATTATGAATTTTCGGGGCTGTTACAAATAGAAAGAACATAAGTTTTACAATATTTACAAGACAAAATTTCACATCCTAAACCCGTTATGCATTAGCTTGTTGAAGCTAATAATTATCACTTAATTTTTTTCACCTCATGTCCTAAATATTTTTTTTTCTCACACTTATCTGTATTTTCACTTTTTCTAAACCTATTTATATAAGTAAAAAGGTGTCGTTTTGACTTCACATTCTTTATTGTTGTCGTTCATTTTTTCTCTTTATTGTTGTCACTTTACCTTTACCTTTTTTTATTGTTGCTGCTTCACCTTCGCCTCTTCATTATAAATTAATTAAAGTTTTAATTTCAAATATTAATTAAATCAAGTTTAATTATCCAACAATTATTTTCTTAACTAGCATCCATTAATTTTATTATCCCATTTATCAGGAAAAAATAGTGATATAACAAAGTTACGAGTTAAATAATGATAAATTACTTATAAGGTGTAGAAAAAATTAAATTATATAAATGTTTCATAAATAAGAAAAATTATGAGTTAAAAAGTAAATAATCAAGTTCCCAAGTTAAAAGGTAAAAGTAAAAGCAAAAGAACTGCCTTTTTTATATAACAGAGTAAAAAATTGTCAATTGAGTTTTACAATAAGAAGCCATTCCTTGACAAGATGGCGAGAGGAGGAACAAAATAGTGCATTGTCCATTTAGATTACCCTAACAACTCAGGAAGTCAAGAGCTAGCTCTCAGTAAGTTTTGATTCCACATACTCTCACTATGCTCTCTTAGAAGCATCACATTCACATTGATTTGCTAACATTAATTTTGTATAGTGACAAAGTAATTATGCAATGTCAAGTGATTAGTACACAAAATTACTAAGATTGCTAAAATTTTAGAAAATTACTCTAGGAAACTAGAATTCTCCTTGATTTTCACTGAATCTGTAACCTGACACCAGATCGATCCATTCGGAAGGCGACACCAACTTGATCCAGAATCATGTCATGACAGTACCAAGGATCGCCATTTCTTCAAGCATCAAATAGCCAATTACTCGTGTCCTATATGGACACAGTGGAGATAATACCGGTCATGTTGAGGTAGTTAAGCTTTTGAAAAACAAAGTCGACCCCAGTCAGCAGCTGCACCCGGAAAATAGGACAGTGAAGTGTAGCGCACCCTTGCACTTGTAGTTCTAAGCTTATTGTATATGCTATTTCATGGTGAATCCTCCACTGCTACAATCTTTTTCTCTTAAGATATATAATAGCAGTTTATATTATATAAACAATTGGTTTCTTGGCTTTTCTTGCTCCTCTTTCTGCTTGGTATGTTCCTTCAAAAAGCGATAGTGTATCATATTCTTAAAATCCGAGTTAACTTGGAAACCTGCAAAAGCAGACAAGCTTCATTTAGAAACTAAAGAAATGCTCAGGCATCTCTTGCTTAACCAAACACAAAAAAAGGAGAAACAAGAAGCCAAGTAACTGTCATTTATCATCTTATCGACTTGTAAATAATATGTATATGGGTTGTACCCCCTTGGTACCAACGCGAACAACACATTTCTATACATTTATTTCAAAAAAAAAAGAAGAAAGTACCTCTGGACCTGAATGCTTATAGACCTAGCCAACTAGGTATTTAAGTTTAAACAAGTTTATGTACAAAGAGGAATTCTTATGAGAAACTCGACAAGTAAAACCAATATACATGGGAGTGACCAAGTCGGATCTGGGTTACTAGGATTCATATAGAAGAAGATACCAGGGGTTAGACCTCTCATACGAGCAATTCAAAGGAAGCGTATTGTAAAATTGATGCCCAGTTCAACAATAGAAAAATTACCAACCTGGGCAGTCCTGGAAGGTAGAAATACTTCTAAGCAGTATGGTAGACCATCAACTCTGTAAAGAGAGCCAGATTCAGATAGAAGGAACAAAATCACCCAAAATACAAGGCAAAGAACTGAAGTACAGAACTTCAATTGGTATAAGTTTTCAGAAACTGTTACAAAGAAGATGATTACAATAATATTATTAATAATTACCTTCTGTTAATTGTTCTTTGAATATAATGGTTCTCCTTTAGAAGACCCTGACCTCCATATTTCAGTTCATCAGAGTTCAATATCACCTGTAAATCGAGAAGCAAAACTCGTTAATCTGCAGGATATCTAACATCTAAACAAAAGAGGCCAGTAAAAAGCATTTTTCTCTTGTATCATGAAATGGTTTGTGTTTGTCCCAACAAAGAGATGTTCTATATCCTCAAACAGAGACATGTAAAAACATGTATAATAGTTCATAAATATCCCAAAAGATGCAAATTCGCACGATCAGATAATAGAGAAATAGGGATTCTGCACCTTATCAACTAAAGGATACAGAAACACTTACTTGATACTCTCCAGCTTCTTCTACTCCCACATTGTATCCTTCATAAGAATCTGTTGGATGAAAGTTGAATACAAAGAGAAAAGGACCTCGTACGTAGGATATTACCTGTATGTGAGAAACATCTCTTTATTACAAAAAAATCTATATACTTTAAAACGTTTTTTTGGCTGGATGGTAGGTATCATCTCTTTCTAGGAGGAACAGGCCGTGTGTATCTCTGTCTTCTTTAGGAAGTTATTAAGAAGTTGTATTATTATTAGTGTGCAGTTACCACTTGGAGTGTTCATCGATCTGGTACGAGACCAAAGTGAACCAAACTTAAATATTTTCTTTTCCAAAACTGCGTTTTAATTTTTTTTTTAATTATTTCTAATTTTGGTTCTATATTGCTTGGACGGAGTACTAAACCAAATATTGTTTTGTGGTCCGGACTGTTTGGCCAGTTTTCCAGTCCTAAAAGGTCCAATTTTTTGGTTCAGATCAGAACATAAACATCCCTAGCTGGCACTTGATTAATGAAATGTCTGAATTTTTATTCTAATTAAAAAAAATTATATGCCTAAGAACGCTTAAAGTTTATAGAATACTGCAAAAACAGAATTTGTGATATTTTGATTTTTCTTCTTCAACTCCTGGAAATTTTGATTGTCTTTGTGCAAAAGCATATAAAGATAACGCACCAACACAAATCTAACGTAAAGGTAGTTAACAAGGTGCTAATTTGACAGATTCAAATAAGCAGGACGAAAGACAGAAAACATGCTTTAGATGAACATCTTTCGGAACAACAGAAATGAATGGAAGAGAATATAACAATACCATATTTGTGTCATTCACGTGGTGAATGTTGGGTAAACCTCTTGACAGTACCCTCTCTGATTCATCCAAGTTCATCAACTCCTAGGAGGAAAGAAACACTAACTGAATTAGTTAGCAATGCTATCAACATATATCTCAATCAGAAAATGAATTGAATTCTTATTCAAGGAAAAGAAAAGACTAGTCAGTAACTTTTACCAAGAAACTCAAGTCACCTAACAATTTTTCGAGTATACCTCCACAAATTTAGCAGACAAGTCTTGAAAAATATGTTATATACCAAAGAGAGGACCTTTTCAACAACAAATACCTATTATATTTCACTAAAAGCAACATTTTGTCATTTTGTGATGCACGTCTATGCTAACAATGAAATTTCGAATGAAGCATATTGCATATAGTTCCTTGGTCAGATCCAGCTTAACCATTTCTTTATCTTTTTCAAGTGTATTTTTAAGCTTAAGAAGGATCCTGTCTCTGCAAAACTTAAATCTCTCTTTTTCCCTCTTGACGAAAGTCATTTTGAGAACATTATTTTTCCAGTAATTACTAAGTCTATGGAAGTACATTGCTTTTGCAGTTGGGTTGGAGGGAAATGAGGAGTGATGAAATCAAGTTAATATACATGATAAACATTGGATACAATCCTTCAGTTAAATTGAAGTTGAAATGAGATCATAACAATTATGCATGTGGTAACAAGGTTTTGTAATAAAAAATGACAGAATAGAGACCTTATCAAAGGAAAACAAATCTTGATGCACTCCGGCAGCCAGCAGGTCCCACTGACGGTTGGCAAGTGAGAAGGAGAAATTGTTGCTTCGCATTGGGAATTCGACCCTCTAGCATAATAAAAAATCATTAACTATAAGAAATACATTAATTGTATAGTTAATTGAATAAGTAGCCGCACCTTAGGATGCCCAAATTCATTGCCCATAAAGTTGAGGTAAGCGTGGCCACCAATTGTAAATGTAATCAATCTTATCATCTGGCTCAAGATAATATAAAACAAACTACGAGTTAATATATGAAATTAAAATCCTGATAAATAACTAGTAAAAGAATAAATAAATCCATTTGATTGCATATTCAGTTGCTATATCTTCTCTCCAGACCTATTAAAATTATAGCTGATGCCAACAGAGGATGAAGAGAAAAAAAGGAGAATAGTAGCATACTTTGTGCAATGAACACCCTCTAAGCAATGACTCCTTTGAGCCAGGAGAATCCTTCTTGATTTTGCCAAACAATATCTCTGCAAATGAGCACCCTCCAGATATTGACTGACAAACAAGATTGAAATGAAAGGATGTAGGATCAAAAAAACCCTGTTGAATACTGTTCTTTTTCCGAATAATATTCTGGAAAAGGTAATTCATCCAGAAAGCGGGATCAAAGAAGATTACTTGGTTGTGATTTTCAGCATAGATAAGCATCTTCTCTGGATATTGTCTGTCTGCAATTAATGTGGTAACAATCTGCAAATTGTAAAGAAATTGTTAAGAACATAAAAACAGAGTCACATTTTTCCACATAACCAAAGAAATAAAGAAATACAACCTTGCTCATCCTCCATTCATGATCAGGTACATTTTCAAGAAGAGAGAACCACATCTCTGATGCAGAAAGATTGACATAATAATCAAATCCAAGTCCACCTTGAGAAGTTGGGTCACATAGTCCAGGGTAAAATGTTGCCTAAACAATGAGATAAATGAGACCTTATTGGAATTCAATGGTATTCAAATAACTATACGTTAATATTCTCCTAGTTCCACCATTTTAGGCAATTAATAATAGTAGCCATGAAATTCCAAGAGTGGGTTAAAATATTAAGTTTTACTTTTGCTAAGGTTGGCCTTGACAACTAAATAATACCATATTTAGTAGTGCAGAATAACATTCCAAAAAAATCCAAGAATTCCCAGATTCAAGACGAATCGTGCTAAATCAGAGATGATACAATGAAATAACTCTCTGCATGCACTCTGGCCTTTTTGCTGTCTTAAACTCATAAGATACAAGATTTCCAATTATTCCCGCATAGAATGTGCCAGACAAGGCACGTAAACTTCCTGACACCGGAGGTAATATCAAGATAGTACAGCATTCCTCTTTTTCCCCTCCATTTGGATTGCTTTAGAAGTGGATACTGGTCTACGCCAGCTTGAAAGATACAGCATGGTATCTGTATCTTTCACACTTACCATTAAACCTAGGTCGAAGCATGAACCCGCCTAAAACCATTAGTTCCGATTCCAGCCCATATGGTAACAAATAAGTTGTAAGTCCTTCAAAATGAAAAAGAAACAAGGTCCAACTGTCTTGTGAAATAATCTGAAAAAGCAAAAATGATTAAGTTCCTATAGCATCACAAGAAAACACAGGTACTTACATCTTCAGCGATAGTAATTATATTAGGATGCAGAGCGTGAAGGATCTCATTGGCCAACATGAGATACATTAGAGCATCTCTATCAACATATTGATTACAGTATCTGCAGTATAACAAAAGTCATTTCCAACGCAATTCATAATCAACCAAACATGAATTTTCAAATGGAAGAAAAAGTTCCATTCCAAGAATGAAAAGAAGTATGATTCTGTGAGAAGGCTTCATTTCTTTCTGTTTAATAAAGAGAAGAAAATTAGAATCAGCATAATGCCTTCTCCAACATATACCTCTTATTACCCCCAGTCAAGACCAATAACTGATTTAGAAATCTTCTGATTGATGACATATACTTAACATTATTAAACCATTGAAGAAAAGCTAAGATATGCTTTATTGATCTCAATATTCCCTATCTTGTTAGTTTATCTTGCTATATTCACCTAGAAAACTTGACTAATATATTAGCCATTTGTCTATTATGGAAATCTAAAATTTAAGTAATATGATTGACATCAAAAGAAACAGTTCAAATGACTTACTCCTCCAAGTCACCAGTAAAAGAAGCAAAACCGTTGTGGGTGTAAATCATTGATCCAAGCGAATGAAACTGGAAACCATCAATTTTATACTCCTCAACCCACCTGCACATATTATCTGTCATCAATATCTATCATAAGATCATGCCGAGTAACTTTGCAATTCCAAAAATGATCAATAGTGTATGAGAAGTGTCATAATCCTGTGTCTTGGGTCAGATCAACAGTCATTTCACACTGAAGTCCCTAAGCAAGCTAGAATCTTGCTTGCTCGATTTCCAGCCTTGACAGCATATATTGAGGTTCATTCAAGAGAACCTCGGATCTTAAAGTAAAACCCTGAATTTTTAGGTTGAAATAAACATATTTGTATTGATCATAATAAGCATATTTTTAGGAAGTTATTAGAGTTAGATACCTATTAGACAAACAGGACTCTTAAAGTTTTATTAAACTTTAAAAAAAAAAAAGTTAAAATTCTTCCTAAATAAGATTCTTAAATAGTCATCCTAAACAGTCAAAGACCTGCCATAACAATTCTTCTTTCCTTAGCCACCACTTCTTCCCTGCCCATGGGTCCTGCAGGTATAAACTATTCCCATGAACCTGTTTGACTTATCAGCGGCGGTATCCGTGAAAGAAGTCAGCACAGAGGAGAAATATAAAGGAGATAATAAAAAATGAAGAAAAATCAAAGATGCCACTGGCCATTGTATTGCGTCAGAACTTAAGAAATGGGAACAGTTGTGCTCCACTTTTACCAGTTCAAATTAGAGAGCAGAAAATGCAGCACATCAAGATCACCATATTTGAACATTCTAGTGCCCCAGTATTTATGATGCCCTCGTTTACCTGTTGAAGAACAGGTAATTCCATAAGAAAGATAAGTAACCATGCAAGTCAACTGCACAACTATTGACTTTTTGAAAGCAAAAGAAACAACAAACCAATCTGAAGGGATACATGTTCATAGACAATATGAGGAAGGGAGAAACCTGTATGAAAGTAGCAGTCATTTGATCCATCAAAAAGTGAAAGTCCCACCATCTCATCAGCAGCTGAGTATGAATGAACAATATCCAAGAAAACCAGCATTCCTAATCCTGTAAAGTGGAAAAGAAGAAATATATCACAATTGTGTAAGCTCGATTGACAGTAACCAGCAAACTCAATGCTTAATGAAAGGGCAAACAATTTATGGTCTAATTTGCAATACGAGATGCTTGACTAAAGGAATCTATACCATCAACACAGCCATATTACAGTATCATGAATCAGTGCTCCTTCCAAAGGCAAATTTTTTCTCATTCACATATGGTAGGTTGTGAACTGGCTGAAAACTCAATTTGCCATTTTGTTTATGTTGATCCATACCAGAAAACAATTATGTAAATCAAATACCATATAAATTACTACCCAGCATCATACTTCACCATATGCCTTATCTAATGATAGAAAATGAGAGACAAGTATAACTGCACGGTAACTTATAAGTTATAAAGCTAAGTGAAATCTGTTAGCAACTTGCGGGGAAAAATAAAGAGAAATTAAAGAAACATATGAAATATGAAGAACTTTAACCATGTGCTTCATCCACCAAGTGCTTGAAGTCCTCAGGGGTGCCATATCGGCTACTAACAGCATACAAATTGGTGACCTGAAAATTGAGCACAGATTAAAAATGTGTCGCAACTATCAGGGCTACAATTTAGACTGACTTCTGAATCAAACACATTAAACAGGCAACTGTTGGTTATATAGGTATATCTTCTAGAACAAAGTTCATGTTTTTTTTATTAAATAATGTATCAATTAAAACAGTTATTTTCTATTTTGCATAGTTTAATATCCAAAACTAATGCAGATGGCTGTGATTCAGGAAGCTACAAATTAAGTACAAAGAATATCTGGAGCATTACAGAAAAACCAATACAGAAATGTTTCAACTCACTCTATAACCAACAGTGAAATAATCTTTGTGCTCAACAATTCCAATCAATTTGATTGCATTATATCCAGCTGCTTTTACATGAGGGATGACCTGGAATGCCGTGAAACAAACATGAGTACCATACAGCAATTTGGTTATAAATGCAAACAATGTAACAACCAGCCAGCCACCTTCTCAGTAAAATCACTGAAAGAAGATATCTTTGGTTCACTTCCACTAATCCCAACATGGCATTCATATATACGCAATGACTTCTGAACTTTTGGTGGGGTGTTTTTCCATTTGTATGCAAACTCAGGTGGTGGTTCCCAGTGTATTGCATAGGCTTGCTTTCCATTATCATCTGTGTCAGTAACATTGTTCAGATCAAATAAGTAAAATGTTACATGGAAAGCAATTTAAAGTTGCTGCAGCATTTTTCCACTTTTTAACACCATTAATTCTTAAGGAAAATTCTCTACTCACGTATGTAGAAAAGCAGATCATGGGACTAATGAAAAGGAGAATCAAAAGCTTAAGATGGCGACTTATTTGGTTTTGACAAAACAATTTTTGATTGCTCCACTTCTTTATTTTCAAACTAATATCTTTTTATCTATAACTTAACTGAAGCGATTACTTAGCTATCAGATGCTCAGGATAAGTACCAGGCTGCACATATGTAGCCCAAGGTGGAACTCGCTCTAGTGGTCCATCAGGAGTGTTGAAATAGACTCTATACTTGCTTCCGTGAGGAATACCTGGAAAATATTTTTTCAACCATGCCTGTCTTCCTTTTCGTGTCTCTAGCCAGTATGGCAAGGGAGGCTTCTTTGCACGAAATTTCTCTTTCCAAGCAGGATCGCTTACAATATTAAAAATGTCATATTCTTTTCCATTATCAATGACATCAAATGGAGGCAAGTTACTTGGTGGATCATCTTTATGTTGCTCTTTCCATGCTTTATATCTTGTTTCAGCATCTGGTATGTCTCCCAACTCCTCGATCGTTTGAGGGCCATTAGGGCCAAATAATTGCTCATACAACTTTGCTGGCACTTCAAATCGGTTTTTTACAAACCGGTCTTCTCCAGGTTCCCAGTATTCATCACTTGCTTTCTGGAAGACCTCCCCAATTGTAATACCACTGTCACCTTTATCATAGTCATCTACATAGTTATACTGTTGAAAATAGAGTTCATCTGGCTCTTGCCCTTCTCTTAATTTATCCTCCAGAATGATAAACCAGTATCCATAATCATCACGGCCAAAATGACCCTCTCTTGCAGCATTCTCCGCTGGCGACCACCCATTGAAGTCACCAACTAGTGCACAATACCGAGCACCTGCGCTCAACATGCTTAGTTTTCACATATGACTCGAATGATGCACCATGAGATCAGAAAAAGATGGAAGACAGCTTTCTCAAATATTCAGCAACTAGTTGCAAAAAGTTCCAAGAGGTAATAATTGTTGAAGTTAAAATTTTCATAGAAGGTTAAACAAATAAATAACTTAAATATGTAAAACTTACAAATTGTCTATGAAATTCCATCATAAGGGAAATGTGAGTCAAACCTGGAGCCCATTCCATAAAATCTACTCGATGTTCCATGTGCCGATGCATACCCAATATCTCAAATCTAGGCAAAATTACCAATATACACATAAGAACCGAGCCATGCGAAAAATATTTTGGACATTAATCATCCTAGCATTTCCTTGAAAAGAGAAGCGATGAATCAATCCAATTACTAAACCAAAACTACGAGATCAAATAAAATGCCAATAGGATTTAACCAACCCTGAGGCAAAATCTCTGAGATTGAAGTGACGTTTAAAAATTTCATCTTTAAGGTCCTTCAAGGCCTTGTGCCTGCAAAATTGATATAAGAAAGAATACTTGGCTTTGAGCAAAGTAAAAAGACAAATAATAATCCAGAAAGCAGAGATAAAGAGAGGAAACCCCCTGCCTTCTTCAATATGCTGATGATTACATACATAAACACATATGCGCAAACATAAATGCATATTTACATATATGTGTGTGTGTGTGTGTGTGTGTATCTCGATTCCTATAAAGGAAAACAAAAGTAAGGCAATGGTTGGAAGTACAAATATTCTAGCTCCTATAACATGAATAACAACTCAAAAAATCACGCTTTGTCCTTTCTGCTTTATTTCTCTCAGCAACCAAACGTGCCATCCCCGTATTCCAGTTCCCCAAGAAATAGCAGCAGCTATTATCAGCATTATTAGCTTCCCTCCTCGCTTTTCCTAATAAACTGTGTTTTGGGTAAAATATTTTACCTTTCACGGAGAAACTGAGAAAATAATTTATGGGTAATTCCCTGTCTGGTGAGGAACCCAACTGGGTCAATTCCCTTTTCACCACCACTCGCGCTTTTCTTCTTCTTTGTGCGTTGTTGTTGTTGAGGCTGGTCAGCTGCTGAGCATCTGATCTTTACATGGATTTTCTTCGAAAAACTGATTCTCTGAGACCTTCTTCGGCACTGAAAACGAAAATGAAGGTCGTTTGGGTTAAGAGAAATTTTGGTTTGGAGAGAAAGTGAATTCATTCTTCTTGTGAGCCAGTTTTGCAGAGAGAAAGTAAGTGAGACGTTGAGGTTTTTAGATAAGAGGCGGGGGATTTGCTTGCTCAGAGGGAGAGAGGTTTTTGAGTCGACACGGCAGCGAGAAAGACGCCGAGGAAGTGAGTTCGACTCGCTATAATTTAATTATTCGAATTATTTTACTCCAAAGTGTACTCCTTGGATATGAAAACATTTTACAAAAGGGAAAATTTTATATACTCCGTTAAGTAAAAGATAATAATAAAATATTTTTCTATTTTATTTTATTATAAAAATTGTCATCTGGGTTATTAATCTGATTAAAAAATTTAATAACTTTATAATCATTTAAAATTATTATTATATTATTTTATTGTAAATTAATTACCAGATAACTGTATGCAGTCACAATTTTGACCTTAATTACCATAGTTTATATTATTTTCGGTGAACTCAATATAACAAGGATTATTAGGAAAAAAAAAAAGAAAAACTATAATAACTAAATAATAATTTTTTGATTGTTAAATGTAAATATATAAAAAAAATAATAATTTCAAAAAATTATTGTTTACAACTCAAAACTTACCATTAAAAAAAAGAGTTTCAATTAATTATTTATATATATTATAGTATGAACAAGCATAAGTATGAATATAAAAATGGTGGTGAAAAATGCATACACACTAATCAATTACACAAGAATATGTATACATCAAACAGCAGCAGGAAGGCTTTGAAGGCGTTACTGAGTTTGCTTCTTGGGGTATTCCCTTGGTCCAAAAATGGTTGAACCAATTCTCACATTGGTGCTGCCCATTTCGATCTGCAAAAACCATTATCTTAAACTTCTAACTCTGTTAACACCGTATATAGAATGCGTTGAATATCTATGATCTTTATGCTATATAATGACATACTTGTAGCATATTTATGTATTTATTTTCAAATAAAAAGTATATACTTGTAGCATACTTCTATCAAAAATTTATGTGCATATATGGATATTAATATTAAGAATAGATTCAGTGCTGTATATATTAGACTCCATATTAAGATGATCCTTACTGCTTGCTCAAAGTCGCCTGACATGCCCATCGACAGTTCGCATTGATCCACAGCCATTCCGAGTTCCTTGCAAACCTCAGCTCTACAGTTTGACAACGTCTGTTGCATCACAATTCGTAAAGTAATTCCACAGAAACTTAGCTATCAGCGAAAGAGGGCAAAAAGAGGAAGAAGCAGAAAGGGAGAATAGTTCCGAGAACGATTACTAAAGCATCCACGATTAAATATCAACTGTGAACTCTAATGCTATTATACATGGGATCATTGGAAAGACAAATAATTAATAATGAAAATAAAAATCAATGTTTATAATGATTATGGACATGCATTGAAAACTGTATAATGATTATGGACCTAGATAACATGTTGCAAAACAGAATGTTTTGAAAAATAAGTTATAAGCACACCCTGAAGTTTTCTGGAGTTGATGAGTAATCGGGCATCCCTATTGTCATTAAGCCTGAAAAATCCAAATTCGGACACTGGAGTTTGACATATTTTGCAAGCTCTACACAATCAGAAGGATCCACACCAGATTTAGCTGCAGCCACGTCAAAATATCAGTCAATTTATTAAGCCAAACAAGTAGGTAAAGTCGTGGTAGAAAATGATTAACTGCTACATGTTAGAACGAGAAGCCGATGTTGTATCAAGATTATGCAATTCTTTTACTATGATTAACATAGAGTATTCTGTCACATGAGTGGGCAACAGACTCAGAATTCAATTAGCTGACCAAAGGGGAACAATGGTGGAGGGAGGGGCCAGAATATGGAGATAAGATATCATACATCAGTTAATACAATTAATGATATAAAGGAATTAGGCTTAGTTTATAGGATCATACGACAGATTCTTAAGGAAAACAACACTCAAAACATAACTACAATATATCTGAAAAAAAGATACTTAAATTACGTCAAGAATAAGAGATTTCAGGAAAGAAAAAGCATAAATTGCATCCATGGACCTAGTGATACCAATTCAAAAGTAATGAACAAAAACTTATTTTGGTAAACAAAAGACGGTAAAATCATGCTTCAGGCAATTCCAATGATGTTGATCTCATGGTAAAATCATGCTTGATAAATTTGCAGTAAAATTGTATGTGTATTTTTTATTTTTACTCACATGCTTCTCCACTGGTATTTACTTGGACCAGAACCTTTAATGGTTTCCTTCCAAGGTTTGAAACTGCTCGATCAAGATGAGTTGCAACCTACGGATTAAGCAGAGCAATATTTTGTCATTTTCGTCATAGCAAGCATCGTCTTTCAGGATTTGTTACAATGTTATCTGATATCAATCGTGGCCATATCAAAGCTTAAGCAGGTCAATATCTTGAACAAACAAAATCGATCTTGTACATTAACTGAGTAAGTATTATTTGTGCTCAACTGATAGCATGCAAGTAGAGTTCCCCTTAAAGTTTTAGCACTAACTTCTAAAGGTTCAAAAAATTCTACTTCCTATACATAAAACCTCAAAAAATTTTAATTTCTATACATAAAACTGATGTCAAAAAAGGTTTTACCTTCGCATTGTCTACACCTTCAACCATGGCCAGGTTTGGGACTCCGGCTGCATACAAGAGTAAAGACTTCCACATTCATATAATTCTGTCTCATATCGAAAAGCAGAAATCCATGGAAAAATAATGTGCTTCATTTGCATGATCATCATATATGGACTTCTGGAATCAAGCTACACACCAACACACCTATCTCTCAAGAAGCAACCACATAATGACCAATTGACAAAAATATTATCCAATCCCAGAATCATTCTCTTGAGTAAATAGCTTTATATTTAATACTCATGGGCGTTGATGACATTTTTGAAGGGGAAAAAAGGGAGTAAATCATATTAACTCCGGAATTTGAATTTAACTAGACGAAATTCCATGCAGAGTTTTCAAGAGAATGGTCGAACCCAGTAAAACAAGCATTAATATTAGATCGGCCAAATTCTGATATTTTCAGCTGAAAAAAGCTCTTTGATTTCGAGTTCCATTACGATTTACAGAGAAAAAATGAGCGTATCCTCCATTATGTACAAGAAATGAATATACAGCAATCAATCATATAATTCAGGGATTTTAATAAGCACCCAGCCAACAAAAGAAAGAAGAACAAAGAAAAGGCTAGAAAATTTAACCAGAGAACCATATCTAACATTACAAAAACGACATACTCAAAAGTATTTTAGCTTTGTTGCTCTGTAAATGCCCAACAAAATGCCACTCAATATCCTCAGGAAGCTGCACAAACACAAAAGTCCATAATTTGCCCAGTTAACAACACTGTATAATTCCACGTTCAACAAAAAAAACCACTGTCATTCCCTTTCTGTTTGGTTAACAAGAAAAATTTAAGAGAAAAAGAAATATAGAATTTCGGATTTGTTTGTTTGGTACCAAAAACTCAGAGCAAGCATATCACGGTAAAGTTTAAAAAAAAATTAGCATTCTGTTCAATATAAGAACATACATATGCATATACATAGATATGAGTTACAGAGAGAGATGAACCTGTGGAGCTTTATCCACAATTTCTTGAACATAATTTTCACCAAAGCAACGGTGACCGGCGTCGTAGATTTGGCGGATAAGAGAGACGGGTTTGGTTTTAGATACAGCGACGACCCGGACCCGCTCAGGTTGGGTACCGGCGCGCTGCGCGGCTTGCCGGACTCGGAGCAAGACAGAACGAAGTGCGGCGGCTCCAACTGCGACTCCCTCTACCGCCGGCGCTGCCATCGTCGTCCTTCGATTCTCGTTGGATTTTCCGGTTGTTCGAAGGGGTAAATTGGGAAAATAAACAAAATGTCAGGTGCCAGAATTATTTATTTTGAATTTTTATGAACCAACGATTTTCTTGTTAATTAAAAATTTTTTTAAAAATATTAATTTGTTTTCGGTATTTTATTATATGGTTGTGATTATTATTCACATATTATATTAGTTACTCCTTGCATTTTAATTTTGAGAATATATATATATATATGTGCTATAATTAAGCATTTTTTAGAATATGTATCAGAAAATTTGGCACGTTGAACTTTCATGACTGTTAGCTAGCTAGTTTTTTATTAAGCTTCTTTCAAAATAGGCAGCCATGCATATTTACCAAAATGAAAATATCACGTGCTTCTTTTCAAATAAAAAATACCAGCACATCACGTATCATATCATATATATACGCTATGTATATGTATGTAGTGCTTTCTTTTTCCCCCTTCCTCCTCTTTATTCATATATATACATACATACAGTGCTTTCTTTTCCTTTTTGTACAATTGAAGAATATATAATAAGCACCTTTTGGCTGAAATATAAAATAAGCACTTTACGAGTCTCATCTTTTTACACCCATTCATTTATTTTCTATTCGATTCAAAGAAGAAACGCGGACATTATATACATATATATATTATGCATACTAATGGAGGTCAAATATCAGATCCCGCTCCACTAGCACTACCAGAATTATACCTATAAATACCCTCCTTTGCTCTTCTCCATCTCCACAGTTCTTCAACAAAGAAATTGAAACACTCAACCCTCTCTCTCTCTCTCTCTCTCTCTCTCTATATATATATATATATATATATATATCACCCTCATCTTTATTTTCTTTTCTATCTCCATGAGGTCGATAAGCGTATTCTTGATCATCTTAGCTTTATTAATGATGCTTTTAGCAGTAGCAACACAGAACACGGAAGAAGCCGATAGCGAGGAGTACGAAGGAGTACTAGAAAATGAAGATGTTGACCACCAAGACAGACGATTTCTCTTGCAAAGGGGATTACAAACTCGAAGAATGAGATGCAACAAGTTTCCTACCATTTGTCAAGCCAAAGGTAGTCCCGGACCTCATTGTTGCAAGAAGAAATGTGTTAGTGTATTGACAGATCGTTTGAATTGCGGGAGATGTGGCAAAAAATGTAAGTACAATGAGATTTGCTGCGAGGGAAAATGCGTGAATCCATCATTTAATAACAAGCATTGTGGCGGCTGCAATAAAGGTTGCAATGGTGGAGAGCTTTGTGTTCTTGGCCTCTGCAATTATGCATAGAATGAGAGTATATACATAATATTATTTATTCTTTGATTTTTCAAATAAATTTTTGTTCTTTAATAAGTTCAATTGTAACTGAGATATATTTTTAATGTATAAAGTGATTTATTTCATGTCATTATAAATAACTTCTTGAAATAAATTGATTTTTAGAGATAAGAAACTGATATAAGTTAACTTCACTTATGTACTTAATTTCATAATCATGAACTTGCGATGATAATAACAAGTATATTTCTATAGAAGAGTAAAAGATAGAATTCAAATTTGGGCCGTATAATCTTTTATAAGAGTGTTATATTATCTAAATTAAATATTCATTATAATTACAAAATCATTTTACTTGAATTAATTTGAAATTATAATGTTATTTTTATTTATATTTTATATTATTTATATTATATTTGTAACGATTTCGGAATATCTTAAGAAATAAATTATAACTTAAATGCGAAAGCGAAATAAATAGTTAAAGTTTACATTCCTTACAGATAAACTTAAAGTCTCAAATAGTGTTACGAGAACTAACTTTTTAAAAGAAATACAAAAAAACAAAAAAATAAACAGAAAATAAATAAAAATGCTATTCTACTCGCAACTCTCTTGTGGATCCTAGTCCTTTTGATATGAAATGGTTAAATAAGGACTTAGATACACTAGTCTAATAAGAATATCACACTATTCACCGACACAGAAATAAAGATTGGTAGAAAATCAAAATAACTAATAGAACACTTAATTAAGTAAATATATTTCTTAATAATAAAAGCATTTACCATCCACTTACCGCAGCGGGATTTATAAAAGCAACCTATAGAGACAATAACATAACACTATCATGATTCCATATGCAATTGGTAACATGCACACATTATAAATTCATATTCAATAAATCAAACAACAATCTTTTCTTTTATCGGCTTACTGGTATCCATTGGGGTTCATAGAAATGTTCCCGCTATGCGTGAACCATTTCCTTCAACATTCTCAATTAAAGAACCGTCCTCATACCCCGTCCGGTACAAGCGTCAAACCACTAAACCTCAATATCTCGTCTTGTATAAGGGTGAAACGGACCGTCCCCATACCCCGTACAGTATGAGCACCAAATTATTAAGTCTCGATACCCCGTCCAATATGAGACAACATTCACGGTAGGGTTCCCTATTGTACCTGATCCGTCCATCGTCTCCTAGGATATCCAATAAGGCTGTCGTTTCATCCATTCACTTAATCACACAATTTTTCCTCTTTCCTTTAGTCTACATTTTTCAAATCAACCGTAATCACATAAACAAACAAACATGCATCAGAGAATGCAATCATATCTCGGTTTTCTAACTTAACAGTAGTCACGTAAGGCAGCAATACATGCATTCAAACCATAAAATCGATAAATCAGATATTATCATGCATTTGAACTATAAAATAAATTAATAGAAATCAACATAAAATAATTTTTTTATTCTGCCTCCATTAGTAACCCGTAATTAATTATATATATATTTTTTAAATTTCACGAAATACCATATTATTTAAAATTAAACTTCAATTCCATAACAAAGGATAGAGTGATGGATTCTTACTCAATTACATGCCCGAAAGGCTAAACTGTCGATTGCGCCAACTGGCGGTCCCTGGGTTCCCTGAATTTTTCTTCAAAAATCAAAACGCATTATAAGTACCTACAAATCTCCCAAAAAATCCTAAAATCAGCCTCAGGGTCCAATTTTGGCCAATTCCGACACAGCGGGTCCGCCTCGGGTTGGCTATTTTCAGCCATTTTCAGCCGAATTCGATCGATTTTGTATTGATCCCTACGAGAAAATACGTTAAGAGGCCTCGGTTGGCCGAAAAAATACAAAAAACTGAAACTCATCGGCGGTGGGGCTCTCCGATGCGGCGACTCCTCCAGCTCACATTGCGGTTGGATGTTTTGCTCTAGTCAACCTATAAAGAAGTAAACGGTGATCACAACGGTGGAAAAATTACGCCGAACAGGAATCGAGAAGGGCCTTATCGGAGGCATTTTGTAAAATTTTCCACGGTGACGCTGCCGGACTTTGCCCGCAGTTTTCAGTCAATCAGCCAGTCTTTTGTTCTAATTTGGCCATAGGAGTGTTTAAAATTGAATTCTCAACAAAGGGAGAAATTTTTACCTTTTTTGGCGGTCGAAAGTAACCCTGGCGCGGCGGCTGGTGGTGGCGGCTCTCCTTCTCGGTAGCTAGGTTTTCTTCTCCGGCAAGTGTGGCTGGCGGCTAGGGTTAGGGTTTGGTGTGAATGATGTTATTTATATTTGTCTCAATTTAATCTGAATCGTCAATCGCCTTTGATATAGACTGTTTGATCACGATTAAATAGGGAGTGAATCTAGACCATTCATCGCGATCTAATCTGTATCGTCTATCGTGATCTAATATGGACAGTCTGATCGCGTTTAAATATAGCTGTCTGATTGCGTTTGGGGAGGGAACACGTCCAGGCCGTCCGTACGCGCGGGAACGAATCTGGGCCATTCGATCGCGAGCACACGGATCGCCCGCATGGCCTCCTGCGTGGCACCACGTCACCGTCTGTTGCCATGCGGCGTATCCTGATTCGTCGGGGCTGTTGACCGGGCATCATACGTGATAAAAATTTTCTAAATTATATTTTAACCACAGATTTTTTATTTTTTTTCAAAAATACCCCCAGAACCCAAATTTTCACTCTTTTTTTTCAAAATTATTCTCAATTTCATCATCCATCATATTTTTTTTCATTTTTACACTAAATTAAAATTAAAAAATTATATTTATAATTAATTTAATTTTATAATTAAATTAATTTGGGCATTACACTATTGGTATTTTAAAGAATTAGAATTCACATCAAACTCAATGTTAAAATTTTTTATAATCATTCATAATTTAGTGGTTATGGTGATTGAATCCTAAATAATATGATTAAGAAAATGATATCCTAAATAATTCTAAGTTTATATAATTGGAACAATGTACTTTTATTTTACCAATTTTAATAAGTTCTCAAATTTATTATTGGAGTATCACTTAAAATTATTTAGGAGACATTTTTTATTATTTTTATGAAAAAATTTTGTATTCACTCAAAATTAAAATAATTTATGTGAATTTTACAAATGAAATCCAATTATTCAAAACATAGCTAAACTATATATGTCAAGAATAAACAAGAATTAAGGTTGAATTATTTTACAATTAAAGTGATACACAGTCGATCATATTGAATAAGTTTCGTAATCATAAACTGGATATATATATATATATATATAGGTACTTCAAACTAATTAAATAATTATTCAACCACTATTTAATTAAGTTGTGGGTTTAAATTGGATATTATTTTTATGCGTATTTTTATTTAAAAATAATTATATTATATTACTATTAATATGTATGTATGTCATTTTAGTAATAATAAATGTACATCTGTATGATAATCAAGCATCTTGGTCAATAAAATTTCACTCTTCCATTTTTTTAAAAAAAATATTTCACAATAGACACTTTTATAACAATCTAAATTAATTAATAATTAAATCAATAAGTGAGCTTATGAATCACATTTTTTACTTAGGTAAAATACTACTTATTTTTCTATTTGAATGTTGATGAAGGAAAACACGCATTTGACCTCATTGTTAGGTGGGTGAGTGTGTATATTATATTATATATATGTCATATATGGTCCATTAATGGAGGTCAAATAAACCACTCCACTAGCACGTCTCATGTTAATTCATCTCTCCTACGCTATAAATACTTGTACCATTCTTTTCCCATGCTTCATCCCCCAAGAAATTTCTCCTTCAAAAACCCAAAAGAGAAGAAAAAAAAAATCAAACTCCCCCTCTCTCTCTAGATTTTTCCTCAGCATCTCTATTCTCATTTTTTTCTTCTTTTTCATTCGTGTTTAGTTCCACGAAGTCAATAAAACTGTAGAGACTCGGAACTTAAATGAAAATAAATTTATAAATTAAATACGGAAGCGATTAATATAGTCAGGATTTTGATTCCTTATATAATAATTTAGAATGTCAAATAGGATAACGAGAATATCATTTCTAAAATATCAAACAAAAATTAAAAAAAAAATGAAAAGCAAATAATTAAGCATTTTAGAACGACATTTACTAGCACTTGAAAAGAATTCGGGTAGTGAACTACTCACAATTCTCTTATTGATTAGAATCTCTATCTTGGTACTTTTGATCTAAATACTTAATGAAATGGTGAGCTACACTAGTACAGTAAGAATATCACATTAATAATAGATACGAAAAACTGAAAATTAGTAAAAATCTAAAAAATGACTAATGGAGCCATTAATTGATGTAAATTGATTTAATATGAAGAAAGTCATTTATTCTGTATTTACGTAACAAGCTTTTTCAAAAATAACCTATAAAGACCCATATTCATACACTCTTTATTTTTACATATAAAATAATAAGTGACGATAACTTTCTATTTTTACTCGCTTACCGGTATCCCTAGGAGTCCATAGGGATGTCCCTCTACTCGTGAACTCAATATCTAAATTAAACAATTAACCAGCTGTCCCTATACTCCATCCAGTAACGGGCACCAAATATTTTATCGCCTCGTACCCCGTCCGGTATGAGGGTGAACCATATCTTCCAAACCTTATTGGTAAGGGACTTCCCGAGTCCGACTAAGGTAACGTTTACGGTAGGATTCTTTATGTATTAGGCCCGTCCGCCCTTTTGTGGGTACCTAGTAAGTCATTCACATATAGATTTTTATCAATATAACAACCAACCACGCAATATCAATATCTCATTGTATATTCACAGATCAATAAAACAGTTTTAAAGCAACCGATTTAACTTATCATAACCAATAACCGAGTAATCAGATAACTAGATAAATCATGCAGGAATGGACCAAATAACCTAGATAATCGAAAAGACTATAAAAACTATCAATGTTAACATGCACAATATAATAGTAAGCAATTTAAGCAGTACATGAAAATAAACAGGGAATCAGGACAAATGTAAACTATCGGGTTACGGCTCCACTAGTAACCTGTAATTATTTTTAGAATTTTTTAATTTTTCATAAAAATACAAAATTATACATCATTAACCCTCAATTTACCATAACAGAGAATAGGGTGAATGATTCTTACCCGGATCGATGTTCCGAGATGTCGAGCTGTCTACTACATCTCCTATTGGATATTGAGTTTCTTGAATTTTTTCTGTGAATCCAAAACACTCGTTACATACCTAAAAATATCACAAAAATCTAAAATCGATGGCCAAAACTCATTCTGGTCAATTTTGGGGTTTTGGCACGGCGGCGGCACCGACTCTATCGCCCATGGCGACAGTTCACCTCAACCTAGCCGATTTTGACAAGTTTTGCCCGTATCCATGCAAAAAAACATGTTAGGGGCCTCAATTGGGTGGGAAATAATAAAAAACCGAACCTACCGGCTGATGAGGGGGAGGGGGGAGGAATCTAGGTGCGACGGCTTCGCCATTCCTCCTTCGCAGCTGAGATCCTTTCTTCGGCTAACCTGCACAATAAATGAGGGTGAACACAATGATTGAAAAATCACATGAAATGTGAATCAGGAATGGGCTTATTGGAGGAATTTTAAGATTTTTACCATGGACTTTGCATGTAGTTTTTAGTTCACCCACCGTCTCTTTTGCTTCGATTTAGTCAAAGGGATGGTCGGAATCGAATTGCGACCGTAGGAGAAATTTTCACTTTTTTTGTGGTTCGTGGTGGCTCCGGTACGGCAACGGTTAGTGGTCGGTCTCCTTATCTGATGTCTGATTTTTTCTTCTCTGACGGGGGCTGACGACTAGGGTTCGAGTTCCCGTGTGATACGAGATATTTATATCTATCTCACGTTCATCTGGTTTGTCCATCACGATCGATCTCGTTCGTCTGATCGCACCTAATGAAGAAATAAATTTGGACCGTCTATCGCGATTTGATTTCGACCGTCCTATCGCACTTAAGAAAGAAATAAATCTATACCGTCCATCACAATTTGATCTCAATTATCTGATTGCACTTAAGGAAGAAACAAATCCGGGTCGTCTACGCGCGCGGGATCGATCCTGAGCCGTCTTATTATGGGGTACACAGATTGTTTGTGTGGTCTCCCTCATGGCATTGATATCAGCATGCTTTGCCACACGGCGTGCTCCAGTTCATCGGGGCTGCTGACTGGGCAGTCCTATGTGGTACAATTTTTTTATTTGTACTTTAACCCCCTGTTTCTAATTTCTCTTTCAAAAATATCTGCCGAACCCAAATTTTCACTCATTTTTTTCAAAATTATTTTCGCTTACATCCCTAACCTATTTTTTCAATAAATTCAACAAAAATTAAATTAAATTAATTTATAAATAAATTTTTATTTATTTTTAAATATTAAAATTAATTTCGGACCAAATTTCAAGGCTGAATATTACAGAAACTGATCTTGATCATATTACTTCTCTCAACAATGATTTTAACATAGAGTATTATGGTCATACAAAATATAAAAGAAACAAAGAACAATGACAGTGTTGAAGTGCAATATGGAGACAATGACAATACAGAAGGACGCTTTCTCTTACAAATGAAACGTTCCTCGAACGATGAAATGTAACAAATACCCCGACTATTTATCATGCTAAAGGAAGCCCAGGACCTCATTGTTGCAAGAAGAAGTGTATTAATGTGTTGACAGATCGTTTAAATTGTGGAAGATGTGGAAATAAGTTCAAATACAACGAAATTTGTTGCGACGGAAAGTGTGTGAATCCATCTTTTAACAGCAAACATTGTGATGGCTGCAACAAAGGTTGTGATAAATGGAGAATTTTGTGTTCTCGGCCTATGCAATTACGCATAGAGTTATTTTAATTTTTATCTTTTTTTCAAATTTAATTCTTCATTTATTTTTTTAATTATTTCGTTCAAAATTTTGTATTAAAAAATAGCATATTTTTAATATAGTTTATCAGTTATAGCTTATTTTTCTATAGTTTCATTTTGTTTTCAATTTCACTTTGTTATAGTTTCTTAAGGTATTTACATATATGTATGTATATGTCTTAAATACCCACAAAAATTTTATACAAGCTCTAGGTCAATGAAGAGTGATGAAGACTCTCTTATCAAATAAAATTTTAAAAATATTTCACAAAACAAATCTTAATTTGCATGGTGTGTATATATATACTCAGTACAATTTGAAAAATAATTAAATAAATACAAATTTTAATCAAAATTAATTAAATCAACTTATTTAACTAAACTTAAATTGTTTAAATAATTATGATAATGATTTTTTATTCTTTTAATTTGTAATATATATATATATATATATGTATATATATTTCCAAGCCACTTACCAAAGTAGCTGCGCTTTACCTCGTGCATGGAGTCCTCTTCTAATTACATAAGATGGTAAACGACATTTTAATTTAATTCCTTCATTATTTGAACGAGAACCACTTTTTCTTTGACAATATAAAATAATTAACCATTAAATTAATAAGTCAGCTTTTTTAGTCACATGTTTACAAGCATTCATTTGCTTTTCTACTTGAATGTTGATTTAGATCAGAAACGTGCTTTTGATCGATTCATTTGCTGGATGTGTGTGTGTGTATATATATATATATATATGTATATACTCTCTCTCTCTATATATGTATATATATATATATAATCATTATTGGAGGTCAAATTGACCACTCCACTATAACGCTAGTTTTTTTAGTTTTGCATGTTTATTTCCCTCCCCAACACTATAAATACTCTTATTATTTTGGTTTTCTCAAATCTCTCAAACACATTTCTTCCTCTAAGGTGTTAGAATCCATATTGCTGTATGCACCAACAAATGCAGATCATAAACCAACAGCTGTAGGAAATTATATACCAGCAGTTACAGAGCATCAAACATCAACAGCTTTTCAATCCCCTCTCACCGGCCATGGCTGTCATTTTGCAAGTCCTTTATACCAAACTTTGTCATTATTTGTTTTCTCTCTCACAACATATGTTCATCTTTCATTGGACATGTATAATGTTAATCTATAACAAAAATTATAAATTTTCTTTATAAATAGAATTGATTTCTTTACGCAAATATAGCTGGGAGTTGTCCAGCAAATATTCAACAAATATTTTATCTTAGTATTAGAGTTATCCATGGCTGGAGATGATGTGAGTTCCTCCATTTCATGAGGAAAGAAATAAAAAACAAAAACCTCAAATATCAGCACAGGAATAAAACTATTAAACCTATCTGAAAATTCTATTATGCCTTATTCAATGGTTAAGCTAAACCATGATAACTTTTTTTTGTGGAAGAATATGATTCTTCCAATCATCGGAGGCAATAAGCTTGAAGGTTATATCATAGGTGCGAAACCTTGTTCACCTGAGTTTTCTCAAGTTCATGTTGAAAGAATAGACGATATTCAAGTGGTGGTGAATCCAGAATATGAAGAATGGTTCACTCATGATCAAATTTTGCTTGGTTGGATTTGCAACTTGATAGAACCTCTTGTAGCTTCAGAGTTAATGGGTTATGAGACCTCCAAGCAACTTTGGGATGTAATCAATAATCTATTCGGAGTAAAAACCAGATCTAATGTAGTTTTTTATAAGAGAAAATTTGTGAAAATGTAAAAAGGAAGTATGAAGATGAAAGATTATTTGAAAATAATGAAAGGCTTAGTTGATAATCTAATATTAGCAGGTCATCTAATATCACTTGAAGATCTGGTCACTCAAGTCTTGGCTGGTCACAAGAATGCAACCCTTTGGTATGCTAAATCAGTGAAAAGGAGAACATAAGTTGGGTAGAGCTCCAATCAAAGCTACTTAACTATGAGAGAAGATTGGAACAACTCAAGCTAAAATTGCAACAATTAATCTTGGGCAACCAATGACAAATTATGCAAATAAAATCAACTATAATCATGGAAATGGAAACTCAAACCAATCAAGAAATCAATTTCATGGTGAAAGAAATGCCAACAACAACAACAACAGAGGAAAAAGATTTTACCGAGGCAAATATGTCAAATATGTAAGTGGTAACAGACCAATATATCAAGTCTGTGGTAGGATTGGACATACAATAACTTATTGTTTTTACAGAATTGACAAAATTTACATGAGTGTTGTACCGTATCATAACACAAAAACCCAACCATATTTAATGTTTATTGCTTCAGCTGAAAATTATGCAGATCCAAATTGGTATGTTGACAGTGGTGCAAGTAATCATGTGACAAATGACGCTATAAATCTCAAGCAGAAATAAGACTATACTAGTAAAGAATCTCTAATAGTTAGAAATGGTGAGAAGCTTGATATTCATCATGTTGGTTTGGCTAAATTGCCTATTTGTAGCAAAAACTATCTATTACTTGAAAATACATTGCATGTGCCTGAAATTTAAAAGAACTTGATTAGTATATCTAAACTTACTGCAAATAACAATGATAGTATCTTATTTGATTCTTTTGGTTGCATTGTTAAGGACAAGGCAACAGGAAATGTGTTGTTACGAGGGAGACATAAAGATCGACTTTATCAAGTTAAGTTGAAGGATCAACCAGTAAATCAAACTCAAAACCCTATTTAAGTTTTTATTTCTAAATTTTCAAAAAAATCTTTTTTCGAGTCTATTGAGTCCTGGCACAAACGTTTGGGTCATCCATCAAATAAAGTGTTATTGAAGGCACTTGAATCTTGTAACAAAACTTCGATAGTGAATGAAAAGATGAGTTTTTACGATGTTTGTCAATTTGGTAAATCATATTTATTGTCTTTTACTATTTCATCTTCACATGCTTCACAACCATTATAGCTTATACATTCAGATATATGGGGTCCTTCTCCAACAGTTTCAAGTATTATATTCTATTTCTTGATGATTATAACATATATACCTAGTTATATCCACTTAAGCAAAAATATAATATTGTCCAAACATTTATAAATTTCAAAACTCTTGTTAAAAATCAATTTGATAGAAAAATTAAGTGCATGCAATTAATATAGGAGGTGAATGTATAGGTCTCGCTAGTGCTCTTCAAAAGTATGTGATTAAAACTCAATATTTTTGTTCTTACACATCTGCTCAAAATGGAAGAGCAGAAAGAAAACACCGACATGTGGTAGAAACAAGATTTACACTTCTTACATCGGCCAAAGTTTCTTTGAAATATTGGCTAGAAGCCTTTCAAACTGTTGTCTTTTTTATTAACAAATTGCCTACACCTGTCCTTAACAACTTAAGTCCACTTGAACAACTCTTCAATAAAAAGCCAAACTATGATCTCCTAAAATTTTTTGGATGGATATGTTATTCGTGTTTGAGACCAGATGCCGGAGAAGGAGACCGACCACTAGCCACCACTACACCGGAGCCACCACCGACTACCAAAAAAGGTAAAAAAAAAATTTCCCGCTCAAAATTCGATTTCGAGTCTTAATGTGGCCATATCGGAGTAAAAGGAACGACAAATGAGCCAGAAACTATGGATAAAGCCCAGCAGAGCCGCTGCGGCTAAAACCCTAAAATCCCTCCGATGAGCCCCTTCCCGTTTCCTGTTTCACATGATTCTTTGATCATTATGTTCACCGACGCTTTCTATGCAGGTTAGCCAAAGGAAAAACTCCAGCAGCGAAAAAAAACCAGCGGAGCCACCGCACCTGAAGACCCCTCCCGCCGGTAGGTTTGAATTTTAAGTTTTCTGACCAACCGAGACTTTCTAATGTATTTTTTCATAGGAATACGTGTAAAATTAGTCAAAATCGAGGTGAACTGTCGTCGTGGGCGACGGAACCGGAGCACAGCAACACTGTCGTACCGGAACTCTAAAATTGGTCGAAAAAATTTTTCAACACCGATTTTGGCCTTTTGGGATATTTTTTGGTACGCGATAAGTATTTAAATTTATGTAGAAAAAATTCAGAAAATCTGAGAATCATCAAGAGGCGCAGTAGGTAGCACGGCATTTCAAATACCGATTCAAGTAAGGATCTATCACCCTATTATCTGTTACGATAAATTGAGACTTAATAATCAATAATCTCGTATTTTATGAAAATTAAAAAAACTCTAATAATAATTACAAGTCACTAATAGAGACAGAACTTGTTAGTGTACGATTATCCTGGTTTACTGTTCATTTTCTCATATGTTGCTTAAGATGTTTACTATTGCATTGTGTGCACTAAATTACTAGTTTAAATTATGTTCTCGGTTATTTGGGTTACTTGGTTTCTCCTGTACTGATTATTTAGTTATCTGGTTACTTGGTTACTCGGTTACGTAAATTGTATCATTTGCTTAGATGTTATTTAAATTGATTTATAAATGTGTAATATAAGATTGATGGTTGTTTGGACGATGAGAATCTATGTATATAAAAGCTTACTAGGTGTCCTAGAAAAGAATAAACGGACCCAATACATAGGGAACCTTACTGTGCACATTACCTCAACTAGACGGGCTTGAGAAATTTTTTTGTTTGAGGGTTTGGGAAAGATGGTTCACCTCATACCTGATGGAGTATCAAGGGGATGACATGTTGGTGTCCATTACCGGATAGGGTATAGAGACGACCGGGTTAATTATCAAATCGAGATACTGGGTTCATGAGTAGAGATATATCCCTATGGACCTCCAAAGGTCCCAGTAAGTTGGTTAAAAAAGAAGAATTATTGATCTTATACATAAAATTAAAATGTCATTTGGTTACTTATCTTCATAGGATTGACTGTAGAAAAATTCGTAATGGTAAGTATGGAATAAAACATTTTAAAATTAAATGTATTTATTTAAATCAAATGCTCCATTAGTTATTTTGTGATTTTTACAAACCTTCGATTTTTCGTATTAGTGATTAGTGTGATATTCTTACTGAACTAGTGTATCTCACTCTTTTATTAAACATTTCAAATAAAAAAGATCAAGATTCAGATCTCGATTAGTAAGAAGGTTGTAAGTAAATCAATTTCTGGACTCCCCTTCAAGTGTTAGTGAAAGTTAACTCCTAAAATATCTATTTATTTGTTTTGATTATCGTTTGTTTTTCTTTATGAACCAATGTAAAATGGACATTTCCGTAACTCTATTGAACATTTCAATTTACTGTGTAACGAATGTAAATTTTAATTATTATTTGCTTTTATTATTTTAATATATATTTATTCTCTTAAGGTTTCAGATTTTTATATTAACATCTATACATATATTATAATAATAATAATAATATACATGAATACGTAATTTAAAATAATTAAAAATTAATTAAGAAAAAAAATTAACAGTTAATATACAGCTCATGACCTTGTTGACCACCTTTTTGCATAAAAAGCTATGAATTTAAGCGATTTTCATGTGGAACCCCACGAGCATTTCAGCTTAAAATGGTGTGTGAACATAACACACCAGACAAATATATGTATGTATGTATGTGTGTGTGTGTATATATATATATATATATGTTTTGTGATCTTCAAGTAACTATTTCTTGGAGGACTTGAAAGATCACCAAAAGAAGTGTTCACACTTTCCTAACTGCAATAATTAACTATTTTATTATAATTATTGGAGTTTTTGTTTTTATTTTATTTTTGAAGAATTGTTCATCCCCCTATTTATATACACAATATATAAAATACAGTATATATATATATATATATATACTTGCAAATACACATGGGCATAGAGTATATATATTGATTACAGGATTTTTAACTAATATTTCCAAATTATGAGAGAATTAATAATAATTATAGTTAAAATTGCTGAAAAAATCAACTTCTTATATATCATTCATCCAACATTCAGGAAGTCTTCTTCAATATACCAACATAAGCTAATGAAATCAACAATTACCTCTATGTTTAATTAAGAAAATAAATTAAATACTTTATAGATATAGTGTATACATATAGTTTGTTCATTATATATTTTTGTTAAAATGGTATATTGCAAATCACATTTATAGAAATTCAACATTTTGTAAATGTAAATTCCATGTGTATATATTTATATAATCATTTTCATCAATATATATACTACTTATAAAATGTACGTGATTAGAACCAGCTCAAATGCGGTTCTCTTTATTGTATATATTCATTTAGAAAGTAAAAATCAACCCACCTCCGTCACAGTTTAAATAGAAAAAATTATCAGATATTTTTTAGAACATAAAAAAATTGGAATTTTTATAATTTTCCAATTCATTTATGTTTTGATAATACCTTATAACTTTCTCTAAATGAACTGACTTAAATAATCATAATTAATTAATTTAATTAATTAATCATAATTAATTAAGCGTAATTACACATCCCATACACACAATATTCACCATCTTTGCACCGGTGGTTGCAGAACCCACAATGCCTCTTATCAAAAGACAAGTTGACGCACTGTCCTCTGCAACACTCCTCCATGAATTTGCACTTGTTCTTGCACGCTCCGCAATTGTGTTTATCAATCGACAGATCCAAGCACTTGTTATTACAGCACGTGGAGTTTCCGACGCCGCCGCTTTGAACGTGGCAGACCTGAGGGTCCTTATGGCAATGGTCTGCAGCATTAGGGTTTCTCGGCTTCTTCGTCTCCTTCAGAAATCTACTCACCCTCTTGGGCACCGCATCCGCCATTGCTGAAAGCTTCTTCATTTCATTTTGCATGTTGCTGCTCCTCTGATGAATCTGATCGTTATCGACTTGACCGACGCTCATCATGGTGACGGAGATGGTTACCGCCACGGTTATGGCTATGGTGACGACGATCTTCATGATGAACTCCATAAACGATGAACTTGATTTGCTGGTATTTTTTTTTCAGTTTTCGTTTCTGGGTTTTTTCAAGAGATGGAGATGGGTTGTGGGTACTCTTTTTCTTGTTTGGATTCCGGGAAAATTATTTGCAGGTTGGTGTGGAAATGAGGTGGTGGGAGTTGGACTTAGGGTTTTATAAGGAGAGTAGAAGGAGAGAGTTGACGCGGGAAATGTGGTTTTAAGAAAAAAAAAAAAAGTTCTTAGAGATGTGATGCAAGGAGTGTGGTCGAATTCTAAGCTATTTAATTAGGGTTTACTTGGTAATTAATGAAGTTCGTAAACTTGTTTAATACACTACATGTATGAATTTCTTATATTTACTTGTAGAAAAAGCCTATTGCAGCTTTTACATTACACACTACAAACACACACACACACATATATATATATATACATATATACACCTACACGTAAAGCAATTTGTCGTTAAAGGTCCATAAAACCGCTGTATATATAATTAATAAATTTTATTTTTATATTTAGCTTTACTTAAATTAATTAAATATTAATTAATAAATGGTTAATATTAGTTTATATTCGTTATTAAGGATTATATTTAAATAAATATTTAATATTTCTTAATTAATATTATTTAAACATTTAACAAAAAATTCTTAAAATTAAAAAATAAATAAATAAATGAGACGGGTAACCGATAGAAAATTCTACATTCGAGATTGATAGTAAATAAAAATTTATTTATTATTTTTGGATGCGGGAATGAATACGAATTTATATTTTATTAACCGAGAGGGTATATTTATAATAAAATTAAAATTTATATACAATTACTTACGGTTAACTAATTGAAGGGTCCTAAAACCGACCTTATATTTGGCAATGTTGTTAGGAGAAGCAAGTTTAGAAATAATTAGGAGAGACACCCAAAATTGAAGGGAAACAAAGACCCCAAACTATAATGTAATGTACAAATTTATAAAATAAGGTGACTTGATTTGCAAATATAAAAACTTTCACCTTTTCCACAGTTGATCCATTGATGAATCTAAATATAAATTCAGCTTCAAGCTAACGACCATTTCACGAATCCTCTATACATATACATGTATATACAATGTATTTATATATACACGTCTACTACATAACACGAAAAATTACAAAAAAAAAAAAAAAAAAATTGTACTATATTGTTGGTATATAGAGTTTGACCTAATTAAATTAATCCTTTCGTTTAAGGTTGTTAATTGATTTTACTTTTATGCTATATAAAATATTTTATACGATATAGTATACATTTGTTTTTTTGAATAAAATATTTTCGCTCTCTATTCAGTTAAAATTAAAATATATTTTGTACATGATAGTAGATAAAAAATATTAATTAAATAAAAGTGTATATTTTAATTTAAGACCCCGATTAAATTCATTTTTTTAAAAAAAAAAAATTAGAACTTATACTAAGTTTTATACAATATTGATTTTAATAACATTATTATATAATTTACATCATATTCTAATCAAATTAAATATAAATTTATAAATAATATTGTCATATTTAAGGTCTATGCTTTTAACAAATTTCAGATTTCATCCATGCACTTTTCTTAATTAGAAGGTCAAAAACTAAAGATTCTCTTCCTCATCCTCATGGCTCCCATAGGTGGACATGCATGTAATTAATATTCTTGAAAATCTAAAATCCACCCGATAAGTCTTTGGATTTTCTAAAATTAATGTGACGAATCTTAACGTTATATGTTGTAGATAAATTTTTAATAGTAAATATATAAATGTTCATAATAATACAATACAAAAATTTTTAAATACAAATACAGATTATGATTTAAACTCACTACTTCTTATAAAATAGTGAATATACTAATTATTAAGGCAACTAATTATTGGTTCAATGAAATTCAATTTAACAGTCTTCTATAAAAAAAATTCAACAAAATAGTAAGTTTTTTTTAAAAAAAACTATGTACTTAAAAATTTAATCAGTATAATGTATTCACGTAATGATTATGCCAAAAGTTATAGAATGTGATAGAAATATGACTAAGTTGAATTAAAGCTTAAGTAGCTTTTTGCCAATTTATGCGTTAAAATGAAAAGAAAAAAAAATGATCACGATTTTGTTTGAGAAAGTTATCTCAATTTTATGATGAAAAAAGAGTTTATAAATTTAATATTGATTAATATGAGTATAAAGAGTATATTTTATTATTATTTAACTATGCTAACTTAATATAGATAGCATTGCACTATTTGTTTTACTATAGCTATTGATAGAATTTTCATCAGTAATAAACGATAATAGTATAGATGTAACACCCAGTAAGCCCAATATCTCCTTCGATCCAATAAAAAAACCCACTAAGCCCAAACCCTAGGCCTTGCACGAATAGCCTCCCTTTTCTTCTTCTCATCTGCAAAACAACAAGGGTGTTAGGGTGAGGTTAGTAGAAAAAAAAAAGGGAAGAAACTTGACTGAGGAGGAAAAGAGGTGAAGCGACTCTCGAAAGGCTAAGATGGAGGAGGTAGCGCGAGAAACCTCGTCGAAGTACAACCATAGACGAGGGAGGTTATTTGGAAGGAGGTTTGTCACTGTGATCCAACACCATACTTGAAAACAAGAGGTAAATAGATTTTGAATAGTGAGTATGTAGCCGGTGTAGTGGTGTGTATATGGCCGAATAAGGGCTGTTGTGGCGTTGGTGTGTGTGAGTGCTGTGTAGTAAGGGCCGGTGTAGTGTTGGTGTGTATGTGGCTGAGTGAAGGTCAGCGTGTGCATGTGTTATTTAGTTAAACTGCTTTAGTAGTGTATCAATTATGATTATTGTTATTGTGTTTATGCTGAGTCATGGTGAGTGACCAGTGTGGATATTTTGGTGCCGATGTGGTTGGCATGACTCTACATGTGTGTAAGATCATTGTACTTTGCATAAAAGTATAAAGTAAACTTGTATAAATATCATAGATTAGGAAATATGGGCTGGTTAGATCTCTGTAAGTACATGACACATCGACAGTGATGAGAAGATAGACTAGTCAGTATTATTAATTGGTTGAAGAAGGGTTAAGGACTTTTGAGGGAGACGAGTAAAAGTAAGTGCTTGGTGTATATCTGCACATTGAGTAGGATGACACGGGGAGATATGAGACTATAAATGCAAATATTTTTCCATACTTTATTTTATGTTCTAAATTTATTTTATTAGGTTAGAGTATACTCATTCCATGTCATTTTCAAATGCGGTAGTATATGGGACAAAGCTGGAATTACCAGTTATAGTACAATACTTAGCGGAAGCGGATTAATCAAACCGTATAGACTCATCTTTATAAAGTTACAATTAAACATCCTATTTATAAACGGGAGTTTTTACTTGTCATTTTGATATTAGTGGTTGTAATATGTGATATCTTGAATTCGAATTAGACGAATCGGATTATTTGATGTATAGTGAGTAAATGAATGCAGAAAATATCTTTAATAGTCATGATGTAGTTAAGGGATGACAACATATGTATTTAACGTCTCAGAGAATTTAGGGATGTTACAATAATATTAGATTATCTTTGTTAAGTAACAAAGAGGCTTTATAATCATGATCTTTATATAAAAAAAATTTTGTAATCATGATATTTATAATTGAGAATATATGATTGGCTAACTATTATAGAGGAAATATTATTTACTATTAAATGTACGATAAGTGTCTTATTATTACATATCCATATAAAATTGTATTATGTATTTACTATCTATTTTCATCACGTACATTCTTATTTATTACAGAATGTTGAATTTTATTAAACTTAACTTTTCTAAATTAAAACTAAAAAATGTTAGAAACTATTAATAAATTGGAGCACATATAAAATTTTTAATGATACCATCATTGAAAAAAACATACTTGTGACTTAAATATTACTGTTTGTTCTAATGTTATTTTACTATCTAAATTTCAAATAGTATTTTCTATTATTTAACATGATATATAAAAGATTATGGCAATGTGCACAGAGGGAGGGGAAGGGGTAGAAAAAGGAAAAAGAGGAGAATTTATTATGTGGATAAAAAAGAAAGATAAAAAGAGTGAATTTAGAGATCTTAAGAATATTATTGAAACCTTATTTATTAAACAAAAATAATAAATACAGAAACACATATCACTATATGTAATATAAATACTTAAATGTTATTATGAAAACAAAAAATTATATTAGAAATACAAATTTGGTAAGTAGATAAATGAATATAAATACTTAAATGCAATGATTTCAAAGTTCTTTAAAGATTTTTTATTAAAGAATTTATTTATCAATAGTTGAATTAAATATCGGACATTATCATTAGCATAAAATGATAAAAATATAAATTAATTATGAACTCTCAATAAAATAGACACTAAGTGTAATATGTGTATTTTGAATTTATAAAATAGAGCTTATTGAATTCAATTATAACTAAAGTGTATCAAATTTTGAGCACCAATAACATATCAAGTATAATTTTATGTTAAAATAGCATATACTATTTAAAATTAAGTATCTTATACGCAAGAGCACATTGATATTAAAATTATAAGACTTCGATTCCATTTGTTACAATTGCGGTGAATAAAAAGAAGTTATCTCGTCCTATTTTAATTTAGATTCGCCGTTAAAAATAAATTTTAAACTAAGTCACTAAATAAATTTTATCGTATTAGTTTAGATTTTATAACTTTAGTAATTGTTACCATCTGGATAATCAGATACAAAAGTACTCGCTTCAAATTTGGTTAACCACAGCTTGTTATTTTACTTATAGTAGTGAAGAGTGAGATGCAACTCTAATGAATTTGACTCGGTCCAACTCAATTCACTCCCACGTGAGTCTAGGCTAAACTCTTTCAAATTAAGTCCAGTACAACCTGACTCAGCCCGCGCTGACCCAAGGATTCTACAGGCAGCCCCCCGCAAATTGCAGTACTACCGTGCGGGCAGTAGTCAGTGTAATTGGTTAAACTGTGCGTTTTGCTCCCAGCCAGACGAAACACATTCAGATTCACTCCAAAACGCTGCGTAGCAGTTAGATCGGGAGCGTCGTTTCAAGCCGATCTCGTTGAACAGAAAGAGCGATTAAAGAGAGGGAATTCGAGGAAGACGACGCTGATCAAAACAATGGAGTTCAGAGTTAGAGATTACACCACCGAACAAGAATCCCGCGCGCTCCTTCGCTCACCTGCAGACACTCACCCTCTTTCCTCGCCGCCTTTATCTCATAATCACCAGGTTTACACTAACAATTTAAACTTTCTCGATATCTGCTCAGTCAGACCTCTGTTTGATACCAGAGAAAATATTTGTGTATGCACCAAAATAATTGACTCCACTCTTCGTTCTTTGGAATGTCCAGCCTTTTAAAGCCAAAACCTCAAATGTGCTCTTAAAACTGCGCTGTGTTTGGTCGCCGGAAACAAAAAAAAAACTGAGTCGTAAAAGAAATCCGAATTATGGTTAATCACTTTATAGTTATTTGAGAGCAGAGATGCTGTTACTTATTCCAATTAAATTGAAATTAAAATGTCAAATTTGAAGTTTCTTTTACAACCAGCTTCTTAAGTTTCAAAAGCAATAAATAGAAGATTCTTTCTATTTCCTTCTTTTGGCTTCAATTCTGTTTGTTTTGTCTTTTATGGGAAGTCTCTGATCAATTAAACAAATCAAAGTTCCATCTGCTTTTCTTAATCAAGTTCTATCATGTCGAACAGAAGACTAACTTCATGTCTTCACCTAATGGCCAAATTACTAAGAGATTATCCTTCAGTACTGTTTAATGATTGGAAAAGTTATAGAGGTGAGGTTATTCAGTTCCTTATGGTCCTAACTAAGATCAATATGTGGGTGATGAGCTTTGAGGTCAAAGCCCATTCCATTTCTGTCTTGTAATGAATGGATTACAATATAATGGTGGAATTTTCAGATTTTGATTCAAGCATAATACGTTGGTATTGGTTGCATACTGTCAATCTTGTAACTTTTTGTGTTAGGTTTGCTATATATGTCTAGGTGTATATCTCAATTAATACGTATATATTGACGTATGTGTGTGTGTATATGTTTATGCATTCAGTTATCCTTAAGGTGTCATTCTAACTTGAAAAGCAAAATGCATTCTGGAAGTGCATTTCTGAATAACATTGTTGCTTGGTTTTAGGTCTTACAACTTTTAATGGTGTTGATGAATTTTGCTGATATTGTTTCTTATAGGAGGATGCCGTGGAACATAGAGATAATGATTTCTTTGACCCACTCAGAGGTCCAGAGACTGATGCAGCAGTTTCTATAGAAAACTTTGAGGACGCTTCTACCCCAACTGAAGTAGCAAATCATGTTTCAGTGAAGGAATGGATCTCTTTTAAGAGATTTTTGATGCAGAGGTTTCCTGTCTCCAAAATGGTTTCAATTTCTTCAGTAAGTGTATTGTCATGTTCTATGACGTTGGATAGTATGTTTTAAACTGCAAAAGGCCGGGGAATTTGGAGTTATTTTCTAGGTGATAAAAGCATGGCATGTTCTATTTTACTATTTGAGTTTATGTGAAGTTCTTGTTTGTTTTCTGACCAAAGTTTGTCCTACATTTTCTTTTCCTAGAAAGAGGAAAACCTATTTACCCAACAAATCTTAATTAACTCTGAATCCCCCCTGATAATTAATTTGGAACCCTCTAACAATTCCTTTGTCCGGGACTACAAGTTAAGTGAATAGTATTATAATTGCTTCCTCCTGTTTGTCCACTTCCTTTTTCCAATGTTAGAGGTACAGTTTACTGATTTAGTGCGAAAAGTCCTTCCCCATCCAGTCTTAGATCTTGTTCTATTCTCCTGAAATCTAGTTGCATGAGGTGGGACCCTACTCCCCTTCATTTCGAGAATATGTGGCAGGCTCATGGTGACTTTAATGAGAACGTTAAGACTTGGTGGACGGAGAGTGTTCTTTATGGTTGAGATGGTTTTAAGTTTATGAAAAATCAGTAGTTCAAGAGTCAATTGCAAAGTGGACAAGGGAGTTTTTGGGATATTAGAGTAAGCAAGAATCATATTCTTGCTAAGACACATATTCTCGATACCATAGACTTGGCAAATGTTGATGATGATGATCGATTAGTTAAACTGTCCTTCCTTGGGAATGAATTTGAAGATGTTCTTATGAAAATGAATATTAGATGGGGGCAAAACTTGAAGATAAGTTGAGGATGCCAACATAGGTCTCTTTCACTGGTGGTTAATGATGTGAGGAAAAACATACTAAAGGTTGATTGGTTGATATTTATTGGATGGTTTTTGAGGATGAGATCATTAATCGTCCATTTATTGAGTGTTTGGGTTGCTGTCCCATTTGTGGGAATAAAACAAGTTGGCTTTTAGAGATATTTTGATGAATTAGAAATCAAGAGAGCTATTTGGGTGGTGTCAATAAGACGCCTAGGCCTGATGGATTTTATAATGCCCTAGATCCAAGCAATAGGTCCAACAACTTTTTAGATCCAAATCACTGGATCTCGAAAGCTCTAGCTCTGATAGTAGTTGTTATTTCTCATGCTCAAGCACTACTGACTTGACAAGTTTTTAGATTTTAACTACTGGTTCTGAAAATTTCAAGTTTAAGTTATTGGTATTGTATGACTTCAACATTTATATAAAACTCAATAATTTTATATTTTTACTATTTATGATGTCTAGTGGCAAATACTACTAGTTAAACAACTTTTTGGATGCAATTGTGGTGTATGATATGAGTAATTTTATGGAGCTCAATAATCACTGATTTTTTCTATTTTTGATGTCCTCATTAAGGCTATGTATCACAACTCAAAGGTTTACAAAATCCAAGATTTTACTAGCTCGGAGTCACCAACTTAGCACGTAATCTGATACCATTTATAATGCCCAAAACGTAAACACCATTTGCGTAATAACTTTCAGGCTAAAACCACTTGCTCTTCAAAGCTCAAGTTCAATTTATCGGTTGTGTAATTTGTGTCCTTAACTAGGGGTAGAAGTTTCTCACATTCAGTTTGTAGATGACACAATTCTTTCATCTCCCATGATCATATGAAATTTGGTAATGTAATCACCATCCTGCATCTTTTGAGGAAATCTCAGGTTTGCATATCAACTTCAGGGACAGTGGTCTTATAGAAACTAATACCAATTTGCAGGAGGTCAGAGGATGGCTGAGTTGGTGAGCATGATGTCTTGAATTGGCCTCACCTATCTTGGTTTTCCTCTAGGGTATAAACCCTAGGTTTGCTTTCTTTTGGGATAAAATATAGTACTTGAGATCTTTAAATGTCTTTATCATGGGCATATGATAGCTAGTCAGATAAGTGTTGGTTTCTTTGATTGGGTCTCTCACTTATTCTGGAAAATTCTCTCACTAATTAGGAAGATTCTTATCAAATCTTTTTAACTTAATTTATTATTTATTATAGAAAATGCTCTCACTAATTCGGAAGATTTTTTTGCGTGTAAAAATGGTAACTTGTTATAAATACAATCCTTGTATCATTATCACAGGCAATGAAAAATACAGAATTTTCATTCTCTAGATAGCATATATCTAAGGCAAATGCTATAGATATTTCTCAATCTGGATCTCTACTAGTATAGAAGATTGACAGGATAACGATTTTGGACAATTTTCATTGATGTGCAGCATTGATCTCTACTGGTTGTTGTTTGTGATTTCTTTCTGCTTGCCCAGTTGGCAAGACGGTGTGATTTTTCTGTCAAACTTCTCTTTCTGCTAAAGGATATATTGAAATTTAAAAGTACAAGAACAATGCTTAGGCTATGTAAGGGACTATTTTGGTCTTTTATACTTTTTGAAAGTGTTATCTACATTTACAATTACTTAAATGCTTTTTCTCATGCATCTCATCTTTTTGAAATGATGTGCTTTCTTACAGATGTCTGATGTGATAATAAAAGGTGGAGAAGGTATGGTTGTCTTTCTGATGATCTGAATAAAAAATTATTGGATGCAAGATATATATGCCTGTCAGAACAGCTGTGGTATTGTCTTATTGTAGATGTCTAACCAATTTGCAGCATATAAGAAATCTTCAACAAGTTTGCATCTAGATGAGCTGGATGTTTCACTAAAAATTTCGGAAGAGGGTTCCCAAGTCATAGCTCGACAGGAATACCTATCACGACTTCATGGACTTAAAGATGAAATAAACCGTGCTTGGCACACTGAAGATCGTGTTACATCTTTGAAATTGTCTATAAAGGTGAACTTTGCTCAAAAGTTTTCATAAGTTTTATGTTTATGTTTAAGCTGCATTTTGTTGAAAAATACTGAAAAAAAGAAAGATCTGTCTTATGCTGAAGATAATAGTTTCTCTTGGTATTTGATCAAGAAAATTAATTCGTTAAATTGGCTTGTCATCCACCATTATGGGCAATAAATTTTGTTTCATAAATTCTATCTGTTTAAACCTAGCTTGAATAGTGCAGTTTAAGCCTGTACATGAACTGGATTGCTTTCAGTTTGATGTCTTATGTTAATATTCTGTTTTATCTGTCCGAACTCTGAACTGTGAATCCAGTTATTGCATTGAAATGAATATCAAGTCTGGTGTAAGAATATTAGGTCTTTTTTCTTTGAAATAAAAAGTGTGTATTATGTATTAATGTAAGAATATTATGTCATATAATCTGTGAAGTGAAGTTGCATATTCTGTTATGCAGGTTACTAGGCTTCTGATGGATACATCAGTTCTTCAATTTTACCCTACTCTATTCGTTCTAGTGACTGATTTACTAGACATGCTTGGGGATATGGTATGGGAACGTATTAAGCAGAAAGCTGAATTTTCTCAAGATGGAGCTCTGATCTGCTCCTTACCTGGTACGAATCTCTTGGAATCATTGTATCTCTCATCTTAGTCACGTGCCCACACAAAGGATTAGAGATAGTATACTAGGATATGCATAAAAGTGCATGCTCTCCCCTCATATGACGTTTTGATTTTTGGTTGGATATGATCACTTCAAGAAAGGAAACTAAAAGAAAAAGAAAAAATCAAAGGGGAAAATTTTGCATGTTTATTGTCATTCCTGTGCTTCAATGAGAACTAATATGGCAATACTGGGCTCTCTTGATAAAGGATTACTAATTTATTAGGTTAATCTATAAAGAGTGCATTGAACCTGATCTCTTTGATGAAAATGCTTCAAACGATTTATGCTTTTTTTGCCAACACATACTGATAGGTTGGAAGAGCAAATGTAATTGTTCCATGGCGTGGTATTTTGCAGTGTAGATAACTTAGCAAACAAAGCATTAAAATCATTGATGCGTTGATAACTTGCAATTTGTTGCTAAATACTTACAGAAGTCCTGAACCTGGGTTTGCATGACTTTACTGGCCCTGTTTGGCCACAGCTGATTCGTGTTCATGAAACCTTTTTCTATTTATTGCAGAGAATTTTGAAGCAAAAAATATTTGTACTGATGCGAAAGAAACTTGCTATAACTGGTTTTGCAAAGTTGGTTCGATTAGAGAGCTTCTTCCACGCATGTGAAGTCCTCCAACTGATTTTATATCTTGCTCCCATCTCTCTCTCTCTCTCTCTCTTGTTTTCCTCATTTGTTATTCATGTTGGGCTCCAGTTACTTGGAACTGGCAATATTGCCTTGCGGTAGATTTCTACTTGACCAACCAGCAGACAGTCTACAGCGCCTGGTTATGATGGCAAGAGGTATAGGAGATCCGCTGGCATCTGCTTATTGTCATCTGTATTTGGCTCACCGTGCACAGAAACTGCCTTCATGTAATTCAGGTATGCACATTTTTCTTTCTTTTAGATACTTGGTCGCATGTTAAAGAGAAAAATGAGAAACAACATTTTAATACGTGGTTATTCATCAATACCAACAGGTATAATCAGACATAGGTGACATGGTAGTATGGAACTCATTAACTATTCTTCGGTTTAGGTTACTTTCTACTTGTACTGAGCTGGCTTCATGTAAACCATCCGTTAAATTTCTGTCAATTCACTGTTCCTGTGAGAATGGGCAGTATCTTTTCTCTCTTTCTTTACTTTCTTGAAATAACAAGTGTAGTATTCTCATTAAGTATGGGCACCAAGGGGGTGCTACCCATGTACAAAAATTTACAAATTAGTAAGTATATCAATTAATTCAGCAAAGAATTCCATTGACAGTATTAGTTGACCCAAAATCAAGATACCAATAGTCTGAAACCGTCCCTTTTTTATTTTATCTATGCTCTCCTCTACCCACTCAAAAACTCTCCTATTTCTTTTCTTACAGATAACCGAGGAAATGGCTAGGGGAATTTACCCTAGCCTCTTATCCCTCTCAGCCAAACCCTTCCACGTCTATAATTCCTTGCTAACAGTCCATTCCATCACCGATTGACAATCAGTAATTCCAAAAGGCATTGACCATAAACGATACGCTATTAGACACCAAAGTAGAATGCGATTGCAAGTCTTCTCCTCATTCTTGCATAAAAAACACCAGTTGATCAGGATCCTCCCCCTCCTTTTAAGCTTGTCAATAGTCAAAATGCATCTCCGGCCCACTACCGAAGCAAAAAATGCTATTATAGGGGAACTTACATCATTCAAATTTGTTTGTATGGAAAACTCATATCAGTAGGTTCTTTTCTTGTCAAGTATTTATAAAGGATCTTACCGTGGAACTCCCTGCGGCATTAAGAGTCCACACCAGTTTGTCAGCTTCTTCACTCAACATAATCGCATCCAAAGTTCCCAATAAAGCTTCATATTCTTCAATTTCCCAAACATTAAGATTCTGTGTGACTTCCACATTCTAGTTCCTTCTACCTTCATCACTACCATAAGCCTCCTGAATATACATGTTTTTGTAACGAGTTATAGCATATATATGTTAAAAACTATCTTTTAGTGCTCTATCTTCAAGCCACTGTCCAACTAGAAGCCAATTCTACTCTCATCTCCCACTCTCCACTGCACACACCTCTGAAATACCTCTTTGCCTGTGTATACTTTTTTCCACGAACCTCTCCCACGGGGATAAGCCTAATCCCTAGTGAACCATCTTCTTTCTATCGTGCCGAATTTCGCCTTTGTGATCCTCCTCCACAGAGCTTCTCTCTCATTCATGAACCGCCACAATTGTTTCCCATGTAAAACCTTATTCATCTCCAAAATTGATCTCAAATCCAACCCTCCATCATTCAAAGGTCTCTTAATTACATCCCAGGCTACCAAGTGGTATTTCCTTTTTTCTTCAGAATCACATTGCAAGAAATTACATTGAATAACTTCCATTTTCTTGGCAATACTTGAAGGTACAACGACTGGAGATATGTAATACACTGGGAGGTTGGACAATGTGCTTTTTATAAGAGCCAGCCTCTCTCCTTAGATAGCAAGCTTCTCTTCCATCTGGATAGTCTTCTCTCAATCATTGCCACGATTGGATGCCACGTCCTTACATCTTTGTATATAGCTCCCAAAGGCATCTCCAAATATTTCATTAGTAGCTTAACCTCCTTGCATCCAATTATTTTCGCCAGTCTGTCACTAATACTTCCCTCCCCCAACCTAACCAGTTTAGGTTTTGCTAAATTAATATTTAAATCTGACACAGCTTGAAAACACAGCAGGATGCAATGAAGGTCTAACAAATAAACATCATCTGGTAGACAAAACACCAAGGTATTATCAGAAAAAAACAGATGAGAAATCTTATCAGCTGTCTTTCCCAAATATTTCAACAGTATCTTGCCTTTTTTTCTTCTGTAGGTTTTGCTTTTAGAGGTTTTCTATGCTATCCTATTGGGGTGTGATCAATCTTTTACTTTCCTTTTTTTTTTCCCTAAACACCACTTAGAAGAAAGAAGTAATTAATATAATAAAAATAGCTGGTTTGATTTTTTTTAAATGTGGCAACATTTTCATTAAATACCATTTTTATAGTTCCGCTTCTATAACTTGAAAAGTCCACCTAGTGGCATTTGGATAGCCTAGTTTTAGGTTAGTTATGTCATTTGCATTTTTATGGTAGAGTATTTGTTCTATAGCATGTATAATTTTGGTCCTAATTTGACAGGATATCTCGTTACTTGTGTTAATGATATCAAAGCCATACTGATGCGGGTTTTCTCATCAAAAGCAACGACATTTGGCCATTTTACTGACAAAAGTTTGCTTGTCAGTTTGATGGAACCAACCATTGGATATATTATGAAATGCCTCTTTAAGGAAGCATCACAGGTTAGTAATGACTTTTCATGTGCAATAATGCCTTTTATGTTAATTAATTAACATATAACTTTCAGGGTGGGATGACAGAACTGCTATACTAGCATATAGTAAAGAGTTAGGAAAAAAATATTAAATATTTCTTATGTATGTTCAAATAGGGATAGGGTATATATACATACAGACAAATTTATATATGGAAACCAACATAAATTATCCTATTAATTTTCTTTCTAATTATGCTAATATATTTGGAAATATAAGAATATTATTATGTACAAAAAATATTTTATAATATTTTAACACATATATACAAAGAGGTTTTAGTTTTTATTTTTATGTGAAAGCTTAGGTATAATTGTGAAGAATATTTTGTTAAGAATGATTTGATGTGTATTCTGTTAAATATTACGGTTGTATATATACAATTTTGCTATGATGAAAAAGAAAAATAAATAATTAATTACATACGATGTAATCTAACTTTATACCCTTTACTATTTACCCTTTTTTTAACACTTCACCTCAAGTTAGGGAGTAATTTATATATAATTAATAGATGAGTAATTATAATAAATTACATAGATTTATCTTTACACCCTTTAACATAATTTATCTTTTCTTTAACACCATCTCTCAAGTTAGGGAATAGATGTTATCCATCCTCAGCTTGCCAATAAGAGTTTGGAATACTGTAAGCCTTTAGTCAAGATATTTGCATGATGAGAATTGGTAGACATTAGGGTAGATATCTAGCTACTGTCAAGTTTTTTTTTTTTTTTAATAAAATGCCTTTCGACCTTGATATGTTTGGTTTGGCAATGTTGCACTGAATTGTGGGAAATACTTATGACTGACTTGTTTTTACAGTATATGCGTATGAGATTTTCCTACTTGATTATAAGATTTTTCAAAATCCTTCTTATTTATAATAGTTCACATATTCCTTTATGCTATGGTTCGGAATTCTGATTCTGCATTTGAGATAACAATTATCTTTTACTTCTTACTTCTCCTGGCGAGTAGGTTGCCCTAATGAAGGTACAATATTTTGTAGTAGATTTTTTCTTTGCAACTATTCCTGCATAATCTACATCTGTATAGGGTTTTAGGAGCAGTCTATTATTCTTCTTGAACATAATTCTTTTTCCAAGTAACATTTTTAGGTAATGTAGTATTTTGTTGGTTACTTGTAAGTGCACTTATTTGAATTGTGCACAAATTGATTTATAATACTTACTGCATAAACGATGTCTGGTTTGGTGTATGATAGATATATCAATCTCTCAATGATTGTCTGATATATTTCCTTGTTTTCTCGTATCTCTTTTTCTATTATTCCTAATTTATAATTGAAATTAATAGAAATATTATTTGATTTACATGTTAACTTGTCAATATCTCTCAACAGACCATAAATGTATTTTTATGGAGAAATACAGATCCCGAATTTTGAGAGGATAACTTCATAATTCTCATAAACTACTTCAACTTACCTAGTTCCTCTTTTTAATTTATCTGCTAAAACTTCTAAAATTTATATATTTGTTTTTAACTCCCAAAAAGTATGAAGTTGTTTTGTATGCTTAAATCATCTAAGTTTTATAGATGGAAGCTGGTCATCCTTTAGTTGGCTAGTACACATATATAATTGGTTATTGCTTTTG